>NW_004444159.1:1209688-1232568 GCF_000243295.1 Trichechus manatus latirostris
TGTGCATGTAGAAATTTTTGAAATGGTGTATCTTTGGCTATGTGTATTTTCACCAAAAAAAAAAAAAGAGGTTGAGAAGTTAAGAGGGTTGATATGTTGTGGGGTTGTTAACCAGTGTTATAAAACAACGTGTATTTCTGTTTCATGAGAAACTATTTGTTCTGTAAGACTTCACCTGAAGTACAATAAAAAATAAATAAATAAATAAGTATGTATTGAGCAATTTGCAAGGCTCTTAGGATATATGTAGGCGTATGTGTGTGTATATATATTTATAGATAGAGAGAGAGAGAGAGAGAGAGACAGTCAGAGTCCCTGGGTGGTGCAAACGGTTAAGTACTCGACGGTCAGCAGAAGGATTGGCAGTTCAAAACCATGCAGAGGTGCCCTGGAAGTCTAGCCTGGCAATCTGCTTCTGAAAGGTCACAGCCTTGAAAACCCTTTGGAGCAGTTCTACTCTGTACACATGGGGTCGCCATGAATCGGCATCAACTCAACAGCAACTAACAACAACTATGTGTATATATATATGTGTGTGTGTGTGTGTGTGTGTGTGTCATAAGGCCTTGTCTCAGTTGTCTCACAGGTTAATGAGGAAATAAGCATACATAATACAGTACAGTAATTTCTATAATGTGAATATGTATAAAGTATAACAGGACTTTATCCAAAAGGCAGCATTTAAGCATCTCCAGGTAAGACAGTAGGAGGAGATAAATAAGCACTCCGGTGCTGGTGCTGGAAAGAATGGAACCAGTAACAGAGATATTTAGAAAATTGTAAGTTATTATTGAGAAAAATTAAAGAAGACCTGTATAAATAAAGGGTTATCCATGTTCATGGATTAGTAGACTCAATAATGTAAATTGTCAATTCTTCCCAAATTATTTATAGTTTCAGTTCAATCCCAGCATGGCTTTCTTTATGAAAATCAACAAATTCTACAATTTATAAGGAAATGCAAAAGGTCAAAATAGCCAATGATCTCTAGAAAAGAACAGAAAGGTCGAAGAATGTGCTCCACCAGCTATCAAGACTTATTATAAAGCTACAGTAGTTAATGTAATACAATGCACAGAGTGTCAGAATAGATGGATAGACTAATGGAATAGCATAGAAAGCTCAGAAACAAGTGCACACACATAAGGATATTTGATTTCCTGTAAAATGGGACTACAGAGAAATGGGGAAATAACTTTTTATTCAGTAAATAGTGCTGAGTCTGTTAGATATCCAAATGGCAACTATGGAACTTGGCCTAAATTTATAAATTAAATATGAAAGGCTAAATAGTAGTTTTAGAAGATAGGAAAGGCAAAACAATGGCTTTCGGGGGAAGAAAAGATATTTTAAAGAAATTATGTAGTCATTACTGAAAGTACTAACTGTAAAAAGAAGAAGACTGACATACTACATTAAAAATTTAAAAATTCATCTAATCTTGAGACAACATTAGGAAAACCCAAAATGAGATTCTCTCTACATAATAAAGAGTCAAGGTCATGAAAAATATGGAAAGACTAAGAAATTGTCACCTATTCAAGGAGACTAAGGAGACATGACAACTGAATGCATTGTGGTATCCTGGAACAGAAGAAGGGATAACAGTGGAAAAACTGGTGAAATCTGAATAAACTCTGCATTTTAGGTAATAATAATATACCAGTGTCAATTTCTGAGTTTGATAAATGTACGTGGTTATGTAATATGTTAACATTGGGGGAAGATGAGTGAACGGTGTATGGGAACTCTGTACTATCTTTGCTACTCTGCTGTAAATCTGAAATTAATTCAAAATATCTTTTTAATTAAGAAATTGTATTTATCAAAAGACACCAGTAACAACAGCCTGCAGATTGGGAGAAAATTTGGGGAAACTAAATATCCGGTAAGAGTCTAGTATCTAAAATATATATAATACATCTACAACTTAACAACAAAAAGACAGCCCGATCAAAAAATGAGCAAAGAACTTGAACAGACATTTCACCAAAGAGGATATCCAAATGGCCAACAAGCACATGAAAAGATTCTCAAGATCATTAGCCATTACCAAAACCAAACTCGTTGCCATGGAGTCAATTCCAACTCATAGTGACCCTATAGGACCGAGTAGAACTGCCCCATAGGGTTTCCAAGGAGCAGCTGATGGATTTGAACTGCAGACCTTTTGGTTAGCAGCCATAGCTCTTAATCACTATGCCACCAGGACTCCAGAACTACCATATGGCCCAGCCATTCCAGTCCTGAGTATATACCCAGAAGAGGTGAAAACGGGAACACAAACAGAAATCTGTACACCAGTGTTCATTGCAACACTTTTCACAGTAGCCAAAATGTGGAAACAACTGAAATGTCCATTAACAGATGAATGGATATACAAAACGTGGTATATGTATACACAGTGAAATTTTACTAGCCATAAAGAGAAATGAAATCCTGATGCATGCCACAACATGGATGAACCTTGAAAATATTATGCTGAGTGAAATAAGTCGCAAAAGGACGTGATTTCACTTATATGGAATAAGCAAATATATGGAAACCAAAAATCATCAGTGGTTACTAGAGGTGGGATGGAGGGGGAAGGGGGGAGTTTTTGCTTAGGAGGCATTGATTGTATTTTAACGGTGGTGGAATAATTTGGAAAAGGATAGCAAGAATGGTTGCTTAACTTGGAGAATGTAATCAAAGTCACTGAATTACACATGTAGAAATTATTGAATTGGCATATGTTTTGCTGTGTATATTTTCACCACAATTTAAAAAAAAGATACCACTAGAAAAGTGAAAAGGTAAATCAGAGACTGAGAGAAGAAATTTACCACATATAATCAAAAAAGAGGAACCCCTACAGATCAATAAGAAAAAAGGCAGCCCAATTTAAAAAATTAGGAAGAGACTTGAGACATTTTACAAAAGAGGATATCCAAATGTCCAATAAATATATGAAAAGGGGCTTAACCTCATTAGTCATCTGGGAAACACAAATTTAAGCCAAAGTAAAAATTCTGCTATAAACTTAACAGAAAAAGTGTTCAAAAATACTAAATATTGGCAACCATGTGGGGGAAGGAGGAATTCTCATACACTTCTGGTAGAAGTGTACATAGATACAACCACTTGAGAAAACTATTCAGCGTTCTCTACCAAATGTGAATATATACATACCCTCTTCTACTCAAGTGCATACAACAGAAACGTGTGCATATGTATACCAAAAAAACACATAACACGAATATTCACGGAAGCATTATTCCTAACAGCCAAAAATTGAAAACCACCCAGATGTCCACCTACAGTAGAATTGGTAAAAGGATTGTGGTGTACACAGAAAATGGAATGGAATGTTTATGAAAGACCACTGATACCAACAAGAATAAATTTCGTGTGTAGAATATTGCATGGCAGAATTGAGATACAAAAGAATGTCAACTGTATGATTCCATTTATATAAAGTTCAAAAAAAAAAAAGGCAAAACTATACTATTTAGGCATGCATAGTTGATAGTAAAATATCAAGAAAAGCAAGGAAGGGATACCATGAAAGATAGTTGCTTTTTGGGGACAAGGGCAAGGGTAGAGATGGGGGTTGAGGAAGGAAGAGGCTTCTGCTCTGTTGTCCTGTGATGGTTACACTGCTGTGCCCTTTGAGATAAAGCATTGAGCTGTATATTTTTATTGGATACAGTTTTCTGTATCTAGTATATTTCACAGTGAAACTGTTTTCTGTAAGAGGAAATCAGGGAGGTGGGGAATAGCTTCTTTAGAAAATGACTCACTAGCTCCCTAAACAATAATCTATGCTTATTTCTTCAAATCTTGTTTTCTTCTTCCAGAAAAAGATCCATTCCTTATTTCGGACTGCACCAGGCATTTTTAATAAAATAGGAGATTTTTTCTTGTGCTTTCTCTTTATCTGAGTATCTTCAGCAACCTAAAGGTATGCACAAGAATAGTTGTTTCTTGGTAAATGACAGCAGCAACTGATTAAATGGATGCAACTTGCTTCCACACACGTGCATACATACATATACCTGTTCAGTTTTTAAACCCTCTTTTCAAAGACAGTGTATTTGACTTTAAGGAATGTGTTCAGTCATTAGACACTTTTTCATCACATGCTGCATTAAGTGTTTTCCATTTAGAAGACAGATCTAAAACACTAGCCTTACCATTCTTTGGTTTGCAATTTAAGTATAAAATCCTGCCAGTGTTGCAACCATTAAAATAAAACAGTCTTGGAAATTAAGCACTAATTTCCCCTCCAATGGCCATTTCTGGTTTTTGGTTTTTTTGTTTGTTTTCTTTCTAATTACTATTGTAATGAAGTAGCTGGTATTGTGGTAGGAAGTGATTTCAAAGGCAGCAATTTCTTATTATGACTCATATACTTTATTTTTCCCTGCTAATGTGACTCAGTCCTAGTTATATAAAATGCATGCCCACCCTCCATCTCTGCTGAGACAAAGCTAGTTTGGGAATAGCAAATCATACTTAAAGCTTACAGAAGGAATACATTTTCAAGTACCTTACTAAAGTAAAGATAAAAAGGAAAAGTATTGTATTTTCATAGTAGGATCTTTTCTAATCACTCTGATGGGTGGCCAAAATATGTTGCTTTCATCAGTTAAGAAGGGCTTTCTCAGAAACAATCTTTGATGGTTACTAAGGAGGGAGGGAGGGGTGGGGAGGGAAAAACACTAACTAGATAACAGGTTAGTGGTAACTTTGGTGAAGGGTAAGACAGTACACAATACTGAGGAAGTTAGCACAGCTTGACCAAGGCAAGGTCATGGAAACCTCATAGACACATCCAAACTCCCTAAGGGACCAAATTGCTGGGTTGAGGGCTATGGGAACCATGGTCTCAGGTAACATCTAAGTCAAGTGGCACAACATAGTTTATAAAGAAAATGTTCTGCATCCTACTTTGGTGAGTAGCATCTGGGGTCTTAAAAGCTTGTGAGCGGCCATCTAACAGAATGAAGAAAACTAAAGACACAAGGGAAAGATTAGTCTAAAGTACTAATTAGTCTGAAGGTCCAACGGACCGAAACTACCACAGCCTCCACCAGACTGAGTCCAGCACAGCTAGATGGTACCCAGCTACCACCACCGACTGCTCTGACAGGGATCATAATAGAGGGTCCCAGATAGAGTGGAAGAAAAATATAGAACAAAATTCTAACTCACAAAAAAAAGACCAGACTTACTGGTTTGGTAAGTCTCCAGAGACTGGAGAAACCCGAGAGTATGGCCCCCGGACACCCTTTTAACTCAGTACTGAAGTCACTCCTGAGGTTCACCATTCAGCCAAAGATTAAACAAGTCCATAAAACAAAACAAGACTAAATGGGCACACCAGCTCAGGAACAAGGACTAGAAGGCAGGAGGGGACAGGAAAGCTGGTTTTGAGGAACCCAGGGTCAAGAAGGGGAGGGTGTTGACATGTCGTGGAGTTGGCAACCAGTGTCACAAAATAATGTGTGTATTAATTGTTTAATGAGAAACTAGTTTGCTCCGTAAACCCTCATCTGAAGTACAATTTTTAAAAAATCAATTAAAAAAAAAGAAGGATTTTGTCTTTTAACTTTGATCATATCCCATGTGGACTTCTGATCCTTCTAACCCATTGCCATCGAGGTTTCCAACTCATAGTGACCCTATAGGACAGAGTAGAACTGCCCCATACAGTTTCCAAGGCTGTAATCTTGACGGAAGCAGACTGCCACATCTTTGTCCTGCAGAGCGGCTGGTTGGTTCGAACCACAGACCTTTCAGTTAGGAGCCAAGCTCTTAACCACTGCACCACCAGGGCACCTTTCTGATCCTTCTGTGACTGCTTAAAGTTATTTTCCATCTAACAGCTATAATGTGGTCAGTTAAAGGCTTCTTGTCTCTGAATTGTGACCGAGTAACACTGAATGCCATGCACCAAGCTGTTAGCTGCTTAATTAAACCAGGATATGATAGTTTAACCCAAAACAAATAGTGATACACATACATTTCTTTCTTTGGTATCAGTACTACTAAATTTAAATGCAAGTACATCTAGAAATGGGTTGTGAAGGTGCCTCCTTGAAAATGAGCAGCGCTTAAGATTGCAATGTGAACTCTCACAACTGGGTTTTTTTCTGATGGACAAATACAAAAAATGATAATAGTGACAGTTTCAAATGCCATAGATTATGTATCAGATTATTTTATCATCATATGTAGGAAATTGATAACCTCTTACCCAGCTGTCAACACTACAGCTGGTTACAATCTGGAAATAGACAAGAGACATACATTTCCCTCATGGGTATTTCTGGGTCTGTTGTGCCTCTTTTTATTCCTCAAATGTCTTTCTTTCTCTTATAGCTGTTGTTGACCAAAGATTCACTGTAGGCCAATAGGAGTAGGAAATATGAACCAGTCCCTGAAGAAAAAACTCTACAGCTAACTAAAAAAATTCAATCTCTGAACATTTTCTGAATATGCAAAGTAACTCAAGTTTGATGAAGCTATTCTTTCCTAATTTTAAGAAAACAGGAAGAAGTCTGACTGGAAAACAAGATGATGAAAATATTGGCTCAAAATATAACGTAGGTTGAACAAATCCATAATGACAAGAACATTAGAAGCGAAGACTTAACCATCCAGCACTAAGAAGTTGGGCGGGGGGAGCAATGTAAGCAAATAATTGAAGATGATTAACAGCAAAGGATGCTCAGATAGCTGCAGGTAGTTTGGTGCAGCTGAAACGCAGATTCAATTAGGCTGAGGCTGCAGAAGTAAGCATGGGGCCTTGGCATTTGGGTTTCGCCTTTTGGGAGTGGAAAACCATTGGAGGGCTTCCAGATGGAAGTAACATGACTCTGCAGTGCACATCAGGAATGAGAAGGGCCATAAAACTGTAGGAGAGGAGACAATAAGATGTATACGAATAATGTAGGATGGACTTGCTAAGGGTTGTAATGAAAGGATAGCCAGGAGGGGAAGACATTGAGAGAGAGAAGGTAGTCAGAACAACAAGACTGGGTGAATACTTGGGTGTGAGGTGTGAGAGGAAGAACTTGAGAATGACCTTCAGTGCCATTTATGACATAGGGATATAGGAGGAAATTTGGGGAGTGCTGACAGCAGGGGGTCAGGAAGATGATGAATTCAATCTGGGGCATTTTTAGATTTAGTTTTCTGTGGGCCATCCATGCAGAACTGTCCGACAAGAAGAAGTGTGATCTATGGTTCTGGAACTTGGAATGGTCGGTGCCAGAGATAAATTTGGTCTACAGATGGTCGTTGAAATTGAAAGTAAATGAGATCATCTGGGAGATATCATATACACTGAAAAGGAACAAGAGTCAGGGACAGAACTCTGAGAAATGCCAGCATTTAACAGACAAGCAGAAGGAGATGATACCTCGAAGGGTCTGAAAAGAACTAGAAAGAGGGAGAACCAGGAGGCTGGTGTCATGGAAGGCAAGAGGAAAGAAATGTTAAGGCTCTGGTGAAGAGTTACCCAGCACTTTCCTTCCTTGTTTCTAGAGTATTTTTAAAAATCATAAAAAAAATTGTGTCATATATCTTCTAACTTTGAAATATTAAAAATGTAGCTGAGTTACATCGATCTAATGATAATGGAGTGCCAAGTAAGAATTAATTTAAAAATTGCTGTATTCCACTTAACAGCCCTAGAGACTAAGAGAAGAAATACTGCTGGCATCTCTGGGCATGATTTACCACACCATCATGACTCACATACTTGGAAACTTCTCAGAGAAAAAGTAAAACAATATAATACGCACTGGCCTTGCAGTCGGAAGATGTGAGTTTAAATATGATTCCTGCCATTTACCAGATGTGGACAAATCATTTAACCTCTCTGAGCCCCAGTCCTCACTAGGAAGATGGCAAATTCTGGAAATTCAATATGTTGAGTGTAATTTCTTTATAATCCGGTTAATATTCACCAACTCTTTTGTATTCGTAGTATACTTCCAAATACCAGAATTTTTCATGGCATTCTGGAGATTAGCTAATAGTTTCCTTTTGCGTAATGCCTGCTTAGAGGCACACAGCTACCCCAGAGATCTCAGGAGTCCCTCCCTCTGTGAAGATTTTGGTACAGCAGTAATGGCTGTGAACCATTTAACCATGCTGATTTCAAGTGTAAAAATTGGTATGCTATTTAACATTTTAATTAGCTCCTGAGACTTAAAAGAAAAAAAATTGAGATTTCTCTGAAAATATTATTTGTGGGTTTGTTGCATTTTTGATTCATCCCAAAGGTTATCTGATACATAATGGAAACATAACAAAGGTTTTCCTCTCATCTGTCCCAGTCTATTCATATCTCATTGCAGCTGGACAGTGACCTCTCCATTACTTCCTAAGCCTGTGTAATAAATAATGGTAGATGCCTAAAGCCCATCACAACAGCAAATAGAGTGGTGCATTACACATTGTCCTCTCAGAATTACCAGAGCAGGGAAGGCTGGCAGCCCATTCATTACTTTAGTCATTTTGAGAGAAAAAAAAGATAATTTGGTTCTTAGAAATGATGAAACTGAAAGCAAAATACATACCATAGTTCCTTGACACAGTAAACTGGAATTTTGCTTGTTTTGGTTTATTTTTTTTAGACTCATTTACTGAAACGAAATTTGCAGTAAAATTCACCCTTTCTCATATATAGTTCTATGAATTTTGACAAACACATAAAATTGTGTAACATATAGTCCCGTTACTCCCCAAAATTCTCTCATACCCTTTATAGTCAATACATCTTCCCCACCAGCCCTTGGCAACCAGTGATATATTTTCTGTCTGCGTTTTCCGTAATGTCATATAAACGTAATCAAGCAGTATGTAGCCTTTTGAGTCTGGCTGTTCTTAATTGCCGTAGTGCATCTGGGGTTCATCCATGTTATGTGGCATGAATCAGCAGTTCCTTTTTATTGCTGAGTAATGTTTCATTGTATGGACATACCACAGTTTATCATTTCACCTGTTGATGGACATTTGGGTTTCCAATATTTGGTAATTATGAATAAAACCACTATAACCATTTGTGTACATGTTTTTATGTGAACATAAGTTTCATTTCTTTTGAGTAGATACCTAGGAGTGGAATTGCAGTGTCATATGGTATTGAAAGGGGCTGCGTGGGAATTTCATATTTATCGTTAGCTGTATAGGCCTAGCGTCCTGGGTATTGTGGTATTGTTAATGCATAGTTTGCACAGTTCATTCTCCTGTGATTCTGATTTACTTTCCTTCTCTCTTCCGTCCTGTTTTCCCATGATTTTATAAAAGTTAAAAATTAACCTAACTTCCTCTTTGGGAGGTAGAACAATGAGTGATAAAATCTGAAGGCGAGACAATTGAACAAAGGATCTTCAAGAATACCCTCAGAAGGTCAGCATGTCTGGAACAAGTTCATTGTGCCCACCTCAAAGGGAACTAACATTCCACAGATTCTTTGGACCCTGACCCTGTCCCGATAAAATCCTCTGGTCGGCCTCCAGAGTGGGAGGCAGGTTTTGGAGGAGTTCATTCCCCTCTGTCTCTTGTATATCGATATACAAGAAAACACTTTTGCTGCTCACCTCACCCCTGTCTCAGTATTGACTTCTGCGGCAGGTGGCTCAGACCCGCGTTTTGCAGTAACAGTATAAGAAGCCTCCAAACTATTTTCCGAAGTGGTATTCCCATCAGCAATATATGAGAGTATCAATTGCTCTGCATCTTTATCAGCACTCGGTATTGTCAGATTTTTACATTTTAGCCATTCTGATAAGTATATAAAGGTATCTCATTGTGGTTTTAATATGCACTTATTTGGTGATTAATGACATTGAGCTTCTTTTCATGTGCTTACTTGCTATTTATATATCTTTTTTGGTAAAAATGTCAAATATTTTACCATTTTTAATTAGGTTATTTCTTTATTATTGAGATTTAGGAGTTCTTTATATATTCTTGATTCAAGTATTTATTAGATACGCATTTTGTAAATATTTTCTCCCAGTGTGTGATTTGTTCTTGTTTTTTAAAAAAATTTTCTTAACAATATTCTTCAAATAGCAGAAGCTTTAAATTTTGATGAAGGCCAGTGTATTTTTTTTTTTTCTTTTATGGATCATGCTTTTGGTCATTTTTAAGAAATCTTTGCCTAACCCAAGATTGCAAAGATTTTCTTCTGTTTTCTTCTAGAAGCTTTATACTTTTACGTTTTACATTTAGGCCTATTGTCCTTTTTGAAACTTTGTAAAAAATCAATTGACTATATACGCATGGGTCTATTTCTGCACTTTCTATTCTGTTCCATTGATTTATGTGTCTGTCTTTTTGCCAATATTAGACTGTCTTGATAGCTTTATAGTAAGTCTTAAAATCACGTAGTGTGAGTCTTACAGCTTTGTTCTGCTTTTTTTTAAATTATTTAGGCTATTCTAGTTCCTTTGCTTTCCAGTCAATTTCAAAAAATTGCTGCTGAGATTTTGATTGAGATTGAGTTGAAACTATCGATTAATTTGGGGAGAATTGTTATCTTAGCAACAGTAAATTTTCCCATCCATGAATACGGTATATCTCACAATTTACTTAGGTCTTCTTTGATTTCTCTCACCAGTATTTTGTAGGTCTTCCTTGATTTCTTTCACTAGTATTTTGTAGTTTTCAGTATAAAAATTTTGTACACATTGTTAGATTTATACCTAATTATTTCATGTTATTTGGTACAAGTATAAATCATAGTTTTAATTTTAATTTTTTAATTTCAATTTCCAACCATTCATTGCCGATATAAAGAAATACAACTGATTTGTGGATTTTTGTTTTCAGTTACAAGTTTCCTCTTGGACATTATATCTATTCTAGAATAAACCAAAAAAAAAAACAAACCCATTGCCATCGAGTCCATTCTGACTCATAGTGACCCTATAGGACAGAGTAGAACTGCCCCATATGGCTTCCAAGAGCGCCTGGTGGATTCAAACTGCTGACCTTTTGGTTAGCAGCTGTAGCTCTTAACCACTACACCACCAGGGTAGTGGTCCTCAAACCTGGCTGATCATCAAAGCACCTACGGAGCTGTAAGTATGCAAATATACAGATTCCCAAATCTCATCTCTCAGTTATTCTTATTCCATAGTCCTAGGATTGGCCTATGGAATTTGCATGTTTAAAAAGTTTCCCCAGGTAATTCTGTTCCTATGTGGATATAAATTATTTATTATTATAAAGCAGCTATGACAAGTAACATAATTCGTTTCCTATACTGACATTAACCTGCACTCATTGGGCATTTTCTGTTGAATTTCCAGAGGTGGATGTGTAGTGATGTGTCTGTCCTGAAACCTAACCCTTCCTTTTTAACTAAGGGCATTTATTTGTTGGAAATTGTGCCATGTTACTAGCCAGGGTTAGAGGCTCATTAAAATTCTGTCTGTGGCCGTGCTCGGCCAGGTTAGCAAAATGTTGCCAACTATTTGAGCAAATTATATGGGATAGGATTGCACTAATGACCATTTAGTCTTTTTTGAGGGAAGGGGGCAAAGCAAATAAGGGGAAGATAGCTGAGAAAGCAATAATAATTTGGTTAAATTTTAGAGTGGTTTGCCAAGATAAAGTATGATAATTAAGAGATTGTTAGGTGCAAGTGCTACAAAGTCACATTTAACTAGCTCTGTCAAAAGGAGAGTGGATTTATTACCAGGGCATTGTAGTATCTCTCACAACCCAACAGCAGGAATTGAAAACTGGCTTCCCACGGGACCGGAAGGACAATGAGCACCCTCAGGATCCTAGGCAATGCCTCCTGTCCTTCTTTGCACATAGATGTTCTTGCTTCTCTCTTGTCTTCTTCCTGCATATCAAGAAGAATAAATCTGTTCTCTCTCAGTCAAGAATATCCCCAAAAAAGATCTCACTTCCTAAGTCTACATGACATAAGAAGTTGCATTAAGGTCCAACTAACCAAGAAGCTGTCAGATTAAAATATCAGATTGGCCTCACTTGGATTAGACGCCCACTCCTTAATAATACTGACTTGCAGGGGTTATAGGAGATGATCCCCTGAGAAAGGAGATGATCCTCTGAGAAAGAAATTGAGGAAGGCATGCAATTTGAGTAGCCATATATGGAATCTCCTTTCCTGGGGCCCCTAAAAAGTATGAATGATAATCATATAGTGATATGAAGTGTTTCTGCCATGTAATTCTGTGATGATGGCATATGTCCCATTAACTATATATATTGAATTGCCTAATAAATTAGGAATAGTATTTTCTAAATAAAACTCTAGTGCTTGTAAAGAAAACATTCTATCCTGAACACACAGAGCCTAAATTTAGTTAATCCTTTTTAACATGATCATTACCGAAGTAGTATTGGGGTAATCAAAACTAAACTACTACTAAATAAATGAGCTAACTGCATAATGATACTATGGAAATAAAGCCATTTACTTGGAAAGCCATTTACTTTCTTCTTCACTAGTTCTCAGATTACAGTGGTTTCCAGATTGTACTTCAGAGTTCAATAAAGTTGGGCACAAAGTATTCCAGAGCTGCAATGAAAAGGAGAAGGAAGGTTTTTCTATATTATCTATCAAGTGTCCTAGAAACATTGGAACTAGTATAAGTTCTCCAGAAGTAACTCGTAGAATCAGAGAAGCCAGACTGTTAGGAGTAGAATAGAGTCTTAAAGCAATCTGCACCTTATTTTATAGGAGAGAAAATAGAGGGCCCCAGGGGATTATGTAATTTGTCTAAGGTCTTACTCTTAGTTATTGGCAGAACTGGTCTGGGTTAGAATATAGGTATCTGACTCCCAGGTGAGCCTGCTTCTGTGAAACCATGTTTTCCCATTTAAAAGCTCTGGACAAGGGAAAAATAACAAAAGTGAGCTTTTAAAAGCCAAGCCTGTTGTTCTCCCTGAAGAAACCAGTGCAAACAGAGTTTTCTCAGCTTTCACCTCACTGCTAGCTCCCACGTCTATCTAGCTGTATTTCCCTCTGTTATCTCTATTAAATCTCTCCTCCACCATCCAGGTGTCTGAGCCCAGCCTTCTTATTTATTACTGTAACAGGAAGTACACAGTATCTGTTATTTGCTCTGATCTGTAAAACTACAAATTGATGACAATTGAACTATTTTGGGTATAAAGATTATGGCTTTTATACAAATTTCCTGAAAACCTATACTCTTTCAACTAAACAAATAACATCAGAGGATTAATTCCTCCTTTATACAGTTTTTACATTCTCTATTTTTGTATGAATACCTTAATATTTCCCATAGATGATAGATATTCAGACCATTTTTATTTTCTATACAGTCCTCAGGGATGGAGTTCAGGATGGGGAGAGGGAGAGAAAAATAAACCGTAAGAGGCAAGATAAATGTTAGCATATAACGTTAACAAATGTCAAGATAAGGAGGCTGCAAATGATAGCAAGTGAATAAAAACAATCTTCGTTGGGAGAAAATGTTTTCAATAAAATGGTGAACTGAAAACTAGCCCTTGTAATATCTTGGAAGGGAGAAGATATTTTTTATATTTCTGTATGTGATTATATCCCCCACGCGTCTGTCAGTTTGTGGTACTGTGGGGGCTTGCGTGTTCCTGTAATGCTGGAAGCTATGCCGCTGGTATTCAAATACCAGTAGGGTCACCTATGGTGGAAAGGTTTCAGCTGAGCTTCCAGACTAAGACAGACAAGAAGGAAGGACCTGGCAGTCTACTTCTGAAAAAAACTAGCTGGGGAAAACCTTATGAATAGCGGTGGAACTTTGTCTGCTATAGTGTCAGAAGATGATCCCCTCAGGCTGGAAGGTACTCAAAAGATAACTGGGGAAGAACTGCCTCCTCAAAGTAGAGTCGACCTTAATGATGTGGATGGAGTTAAGCTTTCAGGACCTTCATTTGCTGATGTGGTACGACCCAAAGTGAGAAGAAACAGGTGCAAATATCCATTAATAATCAGAACATGGAATGTACGAAGTATGAATCTAGGGAAATTGGAAATCATCAAAAATGAAACGGAACGCATAAACATCAATATCCTAGGCATTAGTGAGCTGAAATGGACTGGTATTGGCCATTTTCAATCAGATAATCATATGGTCTACTATGCCAGGAATGACAACTTGAAGAGGAATGGTGTTGCATTCATCATCAAAAAGAACATTTCAAGATCTATCCAGAAGTACAAAGCTGTCAGTGATAGGATAATATCCATACACCTACAAGGAAGACCAGTTGATACAACTATTATTCCTATTTATGCACCAACCACTAACGCCAAAGATGAAAAAATTGAAGATTTTTACCAACTTCTGCAGTCTGAAATTCATCACACATGCAATCAGGATGATGCATGGATAATTACTGGTGATTGGAATGTGAAAGTTGGAAACAAAGAAGAAGGATTGGTAGTTGGAAAATATCAAATGATAGAATTTTGCAAGACCAGCAACTTCTTCATTGCTAATACCTTTTTTCAATAACATAAACAGTGAATATACATGTGAACCCCGCTGGACGGAATACAAAGGAATCAAATTGACTACAACTGTGGAAAGACACGATGGAAAAGCTCTATATCATCAGTCAGAACAATGCCAGGGGCCAACTGCAGAAAAGACCATCAATTGCTCACATGCAAGTTCAAGTCAAAGCTGAAGAAAATTAGAACAAGTCCATGAGAGCCAAAGTACTACCTTGAGTATATCCCACCTGAATTTAGAGACCATCTCAAGAATAGATTTGATGCATTGAACACCAATGACTGAAGACCCAACAAGTTGTGGAATGACATCAAGGACATCATACATGAAGAAAGCCAGAGGTCATTAAAAAGACAGGAAAGAAAGAAAAGACCAAAATGAATGTCAGAAGAGACTCTGAAACTTGCTCTTGAATGTCGAGTAGCTAATGCAAAAGGAAGAAATGATGACGTAAAAGAGCTGAACAGAAGATTTCAAAGGGGGGCTTGAGAAGACAATGTAAAGTGTTATAATAACATGTGCAAAAACCTGGAGTTAGAAAACCAAAAGGGAAGAACACGCTCAGCATTTCTCAAACTGAAAGAACTGAAAAAAAAAATTCAAGCCTTGATTTGCAATAGTGAAGGTTTCTATGAGCAAAATACTTAACAATGCAGGAAGCATCAAAAAAAGATGGAAGGAATACAAGAGTCACTATACCAAAAATAATTGGTCCATCTTCAGCCATTTCAGGAAGTAGCATATGACCAAGAACCAATGGTACTGAAGGAAGAAGTCCAAGCTGCACTGAAGACATTGATTGACGGAATACCAATTGAGATGTTTCAAAAAACAGAGGCAGCACTGGAAGTGCTCACTGTTATCTATGCCAAGAAATTTGGAAGACAGCTACCTGGCCAACTGACTGGAAGAGATCCCTATTTATGCCTATTCCAAAGAAACGTGATCCAACAGAATGCAGAAATTATCGAACAATATCATTAATATCACACACAAGTAAAATTTTGCGGAAGATCATTTAAAAGCAGTTTCAGCAGTACACCAACAGAGAACTGCCAGAAATTCAAGTCAGATTCAGAAGAGGAGGTGAAACGAGGGATATCATTGCTGATGACAGATGGATCCTGGCTGAAAGCAGAGAATACCAGAAAGATGTTTACCTGTGTTTTATTGACTATGCAAAGGCATTCTACTGTGTTATCCATAATTTGTTGAATTATGACAAATTATGGGTAACATTACAAAGAATGGGAATTCCGGAACAGGCAGGAGGGGATAGGAAAGCTAATAATAGGGAACCCAAGGTTGATAAGGGACAGTGTTGATATGTCATGGGGTTGTTAACCATTGTCACAAAACAACATGTACATCGACCAAGAGGCAGTTATTTGAACAGAACAAGAGGATACTGTGTGGTTTAAAGTTAGGAAAGGTGCGTCAGGGTTGTATACTTTCACCATACTTATTCAATCTGTATGCTGAGTAAATAATCTGAGAAGCTGGACTATATGAAGAAGAACAAGGCATCAGGATTGGAGGAAGATTCATTAACAACCTGCAGACACAGATGAATGACACAACCGTACTTGCTGAAAGTGAAGGGGACTTGAAGCACTTACTGATGAAGATCAAAGACCACAGCCTTCAGTATGGATTACACCTCAGCATAAAGAAAACTAAAATCCTCACAACTGGACCAATAAGCAACATCATGATAAATGGAGAAAAGATTGAAGTTGTCAAGGATTTCATTTTACTTGGATCCACAATCAACTGAATATTTATATATAAATACATAAGATGGCAGAAGAACAAAATATCTTAGTAAGTTTTAATAACTTAAGTTTCAGAGTCGATACTAATGAGCAAGACAACAGCATGTGTTGTGAGATGGTAAAAATGTTTTCTGAACTCATATGTAAGACACTGCTAATGAAAGAGATAATAACGTAAACATATCTCCAGAACTTGTTATAGTGGTATAGGTTTTTACAAGGTTATTCTCATTCTCCAATGTCAGCATTTTTAAACTTTATTTGAGTGTAATGTATTTGTGTGTGCTTCCTTCGACCATGACACTTTTTGCCAGATTCTTTTACATGGCCTACGATAATTTGATCATGTTTATATGTATTTTCAGAAGTCCTGTTTACTAACGCTTTTCCATTTGGTCACCTTCTGTGTCATTTTTCCATCAGTTTCTTTAGAGATTTCATCAAATAGTGGCACCCTTAATCTGCTTTTCCGAAATTCTCAAGTACTTTTTTTTTTTAATTCTTTTCTTCCATTACTTAGTACATACATAATAGTTTTAGGCAGTTTAATTTTCATTTTATCTTTATCCTTAAGAGTCCTTGGCAACAAGTTTTTCTGGTCTGTTTCAGAAGCTTGTTAGATGAAAGAAACACTGTCCCATCTCTCACCATATCCAGACCCTGCTCCAAAATTACAGGAAGATCTATACTTTCTCCTGGAATATACCAATCTCTATTCCCTTTCCATCAGTAAATCCTGCAGTATTCAGAGTGCTTCCATTAGTGGCATCATCTGTTTCTAGGGCATTTGTGTGAGAAAGCTTTAAGGGCATTTTACAGGCTGGTAAACTGAATAGAAAGATTGTGTGAATATATTTTCAGAATCATGCTAAAGGATCACAATTAAATATTCTCTCAGTCTCTTTTGTACTTTCTCATTTTTAATTATTTTAGTGTTTAAGATCATCCAAATTTCCTTGATTGATTGAAATCAAGAGAAAGACAATGTCCATTGTAATAAAGTACCACCAGGCAATGTTTCGTTCTGTGGTATGTTGGGTCACCATGAGTCAAAGCCGACCCAACAGCAACAAATAACATAGTGCTAGATAAAGTTATAACCTAAGACGATGGACTCTATTAATAGGGATTAAAACCACAGAAAAAAAATACCAGTTATGAAGTTCAGAGTCATTTTAACATGTTATTTTATACAAGGAATTTAAACTCATCAGAAATAGAACAAGACTTGTACAAGGAAAGTCATGGAAGCTCCATAGACACATCCAAACTCCCTGAGGGACTGAATTGCTGGGCTGAGGGCTGTGGGGATCATGGTCTCGGGGAACATCTAGCTCAACTGGCATGACACAGCTTATAAAGAAAATGTTCTACATTCTACCTTGGTGAGTAGCATCTGGGGTCTTCAAAGCCTGTGAGCAGCCGTCTAAGGTACTCCACTGGTTTGACCCCTTTGGGAGCAAGGGAGAATGAAGAAAACAAGACACAAGGGAAAGATTAGTCCAAAGAACTAATGGACCACAACTACCACAGCCTCCACCAGACTGAGTCCAGGACAACTAGATGCTGCCTGGCTACCACCACTGACTGCTTTGACCAGGATCACAACAGAGGGTCCTGGACAGAACTGGAAAAAAATGTAGAACAAAATTCTCACAAGGAAAGACCAGACTTACTTGCCTGACAGAGACTGGAGAAACCCTGAGAGTATGGCCCCTGGACACTGCTTTAGCTCAGTAATATAGTCACTCCCGAGGTTCACCATTCAGCCAAAGATTAAACAGCTTCATAAAACAAAACGAGACTAATGGGGCACAATAGCCCAGGGACAAGGACTAGAAGGCAGGAGGGGATAGGAAAGCTAGTAATAGGGAACCCAAGTTGATAAGGGACAGTGTTGATATGTCATAGCGTTGTTAACCATTGTCACAAAACAATATGTGCACTGTTTAATGAGAAACTATTTGTTCTGTAAACCTTCATCTAAAGTACAATAAAAAAAAAAATTAAACAAGACTGAGATAAGATCATTATTAGTTGAGATCATTAAGGGTACAGTTAAACCTTCGAAAGCCAGAAACTGTGTAAGGCGGAAACCTGCCAGAGATAGGAAACTGAAATAAAACAAGCGATAGAAAAGTGGGAAGACTGCAGCCTGTGAAAGGCGGAAAACTTGCGAGACCCGGAAAAACAAGGCAGTCGCATTGAGTTCCGGTTCTCACGGTTTCACTGTGTAAGATCAATTTTCCACATGCTATCATTAAATGATCTTTGCTAAGTCAGAGTATGACTTTGATTGCCCCAGTTCACTCAGTCTGGTTTGATTTTTTTGACTACATATTATTTCCTAAAACGAGTCTCACAAAAATAAAAATAAATGCCAGAGCAAGAAAATGAACCTCCAGTGACTGCGTTACATCTCAGACAGAGTTCAAACTTCATAGGAAAGTCAAGTAAAGCCCTCCATTACCTTTCTGGTCCAAACTTTCTGGCGACGGAGTGGTTAAAGCTAACCATAAAGGTTGGTGGTTCAAACCACCAGTGGCTCTGCTGGCGAAAGATGTGGCTGTCACCTTCCGTAGAGATTTATAGCCTCGGAAAGCCTATGGCATCGCTCTGAGTCGGAATCGACTCGATGGATTTGGGTTTTTATTTTATTTTTAATTAAAAACATTGTTTAACCTCCACAGAATCCTGTGCTCCAACCAAGCCGCCTTGCTGTTGGTATTTGTTTTCTGTTGCTTAAAGGTAAACTCAGAACTCCTTAGCATGATTTACAAGGTCCTCCTAGTCTACCCCTGCCTGCTTCTTCAGACTCATTGCTTATCATTCTTGAGCGTGCAAACCTTGCCTTAGTAAAGACTGAGACGTGTGACAAACTTTTCTGCTTGTCCTGGCCCACATGATTTCATCTGCCTGGAATGTTCTTTCTCTCCTTCCTCTGGCTAATTCTGCCTTGCCTTAATATTCTTTTCAGGAATGACCAACTCGGAGAAACTTTTCTTTGCCCTCTTGCTTCTCCCCTGACCCTGTTATGCAGCCCTCCCCTCTGTCCATTCATTACAATCTTTCTCTTCTGTCAAGATTGTACTCAGTCCCACTCCCTGTATGAAATCATTTCCCTTGTCTGTTTTCCTAGAGCATGTGGTTTCTACCTTCAACTCTTTATTTTGTGAAAGTTTTATATCCCCAAATCAGACTAGAAGATCTTTGAGGTAGAAACTTGATCTTTATACTTCTGCACAGCCTGATACTAGGTACATATAAAAAAAAGCCCCATTGCTGTCAGAGTCAATTCTGACTCATAGCGACCCTACAGGACAGAGTAGAAATACAACTGCCCCATAGAATTTCCAAGGAGTTGCTGGTAGATTTGAACTGCCAACCTTTTGGTTAGCAGCCGAGCTCTTAACCACTATGCCACCAGGGCACTTAGAAGGTTTCCAATACGCATTGATTGATTTGTCTGAACGGGGAATAAAATAATCTGAAATGAGGTCGTGGGTAGACCTCCTCAAAAGAAAAATGATCAGTACAAGCCCATGGCACCATTTTGAAATAAAATACTTCCTTTTTTAAAATATAAGCACTATTATTATCATCCTCATCATTACCATCATCCTCATCATTATTATTATTACTAGCCAAATAAAACACATCTATCCTGAAGCCAAGAAAAGCAATAAGACTAGTGACATGCTCTGAGTGCTGTTATTAGTCAGAACACTGGTCTCCTATTACAGTCTTTAATATGCATGAAACAATATTCTCTGATGCAACAGTTGATTGAAGAAATATATTAAAGCATTCATTCTGAATGAAAAAACATGGACAAGGTAATTCCCAAGGCTCAGAGCAACTACAGGGAGGAATATAAGCTGAAGTAGGTCATTTCTCCCCAGAGAAATTCTATGAAGATTGCTTTCAATTTTTGGTTTTAACTCCAGGAAGTTGCAGTGTGGAAAACTGAAAAATACAATTTCTGGCTTGTTCTCGTGCAATCCCCATTTGAGGGGGATGAGGTGGGTAAGAGAGCCCTTTCTTTTCTTTCCCATGAAGACTGTTCATTGATAATGCCAGCATAGGACCTGTTCAGGATCCATTCATTGTCTAGGTTCCAGAAGCATCCTAAATGCCTGGTTACTTGCTAATTAGAGGCCTTAGTTAAATCCATTGACCTTTCTGAACCTGTTTTATTGTCTTTCAAGTAGGAACAATAATATCTTCTTTACTAACTTACATTGTTGTGAGGTGGAATGAAGGTGGGAGGCCAAATAAAATGAGTTAGAACATTTCAAAGCACAATTTGAAGGCAAGGCACTTAGACTCACTAGTTCCTACAGTTTTAGCTGCCCCCAAACTGCATTTATATAGAACACCTACCATATTTTTAAGCATATTCTTACACAAATAACGTGCGTCCTCTGTTTGTTTGCCAACCGCATCCTCTCCCCACGAGGTATTTCCGTGAACGTGCTATGCTAATTTTTTTACATCAACATGTAAAAAAAAACACGGCATAGCGGCACTTAAGAAAATACCTCATAGGGAGAGGGTGTAGTTGGCAAACAAATGTAGAAGGTGCGTGTTATTTGTGTAAAAATACAGTATATTAAATCATGAGACTAGCAACAATATATACTTAATGCAAGCTTAAAGCAAAACCTGATTTGCTTATGTAGAAGCAGAATTATTCTTGGGCTAGTATAGTTGACTGTGAATACGAAGACCTGAACTGTATTCAACCAATCAAACAAATGTATACTAACAACTGATGTCTGTTATCTTGTGCTGCTATAACAGAAATATTATAAGTGGGTGACTTTAATAAGCAGAAATTTATTTTGTCACAGTTTGGGAGGCTAGAAGTCCAAATTCAGGGTGCCAGCTTAGGGAAGGCTTTCTTCTCTGTCAGCTCTCAGGGAATGTTCCTTGTCTCTTTTCAGCTTCTGTTCCTTGGCTCCTTTGTGATCTTCATGTGGCATGGCATCTATCTCCACCCCCCCATCTCTGCTTGCTTAATCTGCTCTTTTATCTCAAAAGAGATTGACTTAAGACACACCCTACATTAATTCTGCCACATTAACATAAAGAAAATCAATTCCCAAATGTGACTATAACCACAGGTATAGGGGTTTGGCTTTATAACACATTTCTGGGGGACACAATTTAATCCATAACTACTGGTTTTCACAGGCAATTAGGTAGGCTCTGGATAGAATTTTCCCAGTATCCAGAGTCTTAATACATATGAAGACATATGGCATGTATGTGTGCCAAGTTAATTAAAAATCCACCCACTGTAGCAGTCAGACCAGGGAGAAATCAGGAGACTGAAGGACAGAGTATTTGAGCTGAAACTATGAAGGATTGTGATTCAGGTACTTAGGGATGAGAGAAGAATGCATCCAAGGTACAGGGAAGCTTCTGATGCAAAAAGATGCATGAGTGTGCAGAGACAGAGTAAATCAACACAATATAGCTCAAATTATTAATATGCTTTACAGTTACCAGAATGCATTATTTTATTTAACCCTTACATCAATCCTGTGAAAGGGAGATTATTATTTTTTACAAATTATAAAACTGAGCTTCATGGAGGTTAAGTAGCTTACCTTTCCCTGATGCTCTATACCAGTGCTCCTTAAACTTTAGTGTATGTAAAAACCACCTGGGAATGTTGTTTAAATGCAGCTTCTTATTTATTATGCAGGCCCTCTGGAGCAGGGCCTGAGAACAGGCATTTTAAATAACTTCTTAAGTAATGTTGATGCAACTTGTTTGTGATCACACTCTGAGTAGCAAGGATGTACGGTATAGGTAGAGCAAAGTAACAGAAAAAATACAAAAGCAACAGGCTATGAGATTAAAGATGGCCCTGTGATTTTGAAACTGCTATCACAGATCTCACATACTTTGGATGTGTTGTCAGCAGGGACCAGGAGCTGGAGAAGGACATCATGCTTGGTAAAGTAGAAGGTCATCGAAAAAGAGGAAGACCCTCAACGAGATGGATTGACACAGTGGCTGCAACAATGGGCTCAAGCATAACAACGATTGTGGGCATGGCACAGGACAGGGCAGGGTTTCATTCTGTTGTACATAGGGTCACTGTGATTCGGAACTAATTCGACAGCACCTAACAACAACAACAATCACAGATCACAAGTTAAATTAGGTGCCATTTTGTGAAAATAAAACAGTAGTAATAATTTTCCAATTCAGAGAAAAACAAATTAATGAACAGGTAAGGTTTTCTCAAAAAAAAATTTTTGTCCCATAATATTTTCATTAAAAATTTAACACTTAGAGGGTTCTGGCAAAATGGCGCTCTAGGCAGAAGCACCACGCCGTCCCTCCACAGCAAAGATCTGAAAAACTAAGCCGAACAGAGAATACAACAATCCTGAAACCCTAAAACATCAAATGAAGAGATAAAGAATTCAGCCAAGCACCAAAAGGAGTGAGAAAACTGACAGAGAATGGAGAGCGAAGAGAGATTCATGTAGAGGTCCCCTACCAGCTCACGCAGTGCGGATCCACCATCTTGGACTCCTATCGGAGACCAGCAAACAGGGGGTATGAGAAAGCAGCCTCACGGAGC
>NW_004444159.1:1232668-1235790 GCF_000243295.1 Trichechus manatus latirostris
GATATGTTGTGGGGTTGTTAACCAATGTCATAAAATAACATGTGTACTTCTGTTTCATGAGAAACTATTTGCTCTGTAAGCCTTCACCTGAAGTACAATAAAAAAAAAAGTTAACACTTAACATATTTTTAAACAAATAATGTGTGCCTTCTACGTTTGTTCACCAGCTGCACCCTCCCCCCATGAGGCACCCTTACAAATGTCACCATGCCAATCCTCTTTCATATGTTTCTGTAAAAAATATTACTACAGCATGTTTACAAAAATACCTTGTGGAGGGAGGACTCAGCCAGCAAACAAAATCAGAAAGTGTGGATTATTTGTGTAAAAATTAAAATAAAAATACAAGTTGCAAAATTCCCAGGAAAAATATCTGGCAATAGCCATTCTTGCTTAGTTTGACAAACTTTTTTGTTCTGTGTGATTTTTATATTATATACAATAGAAACTGTTTCAGGAATATTGCTTGTAATATGTTTAATGTAACTACTTATACCACTCATCTGTCAGCTTGTTGTACTATGGTGGCTTGTGTGTTTCTGTGATGTTGGAAGCTATGCCACTGGTATTTCAGATACCATCAGGGTCACCCAGGGTGGACACATTTCAGCAGAGCTTCCAGACTAAGACTTGGAAGATGGACATGGCTGTCTACTTCTGAAAAAAAGTGGCCAGTGAAAACACATGGACCTCACCAGATGGAATGCACAGAATTCAAATTCAATACATCGGTGGAAAGAGACAATGGAGAAGCTCAGTATCATCAGTCAGAACAAGGCCAGGGGCCAACTATGAAACAGGCCATCAATTGCTGATATGCAAGTTCAAGTTGAAGCTGAAGAAAAATAGAACAATTCCATGAGAGCCAAAGTACGACCTTTAGTATATCCCACCTATATTTAGAGACCATCTCAAGAATAGATTTGACGCATTGAACACTAATGACTGAAGACCAGATGAGTTGTGGAATAATACCAAGGACATCATGCATGAAGAAAGCAAAAAGTCATTAAAAAGACAGGAAAGAAAAGACAAAAATGGTTGTCAGAAAAGACTCTGAAACTTGCTTTTCAACATAGAACAGCTAAGTTAAGTGGAAGAAATGATGAAGTAAAAGAACTGAACAGAAGATTTCAAAGGGTGGCTTGAGAAGACAAAGTATTATAATGAAACGTGCAAAGACCTGAAGTTAGAAAATCCAAAGCTGAAAGAACCGAAGAAAAAATTCAAGCCTTGAGTTGCTATATTGAAGGATTCTATGGGGAAAATACTGAATGACACAGGAAGCATCAAAAAAAGATGGAAGGAATACACACAGTCACTGTACC
This sequence comes from Trichechus manatus latirostris, assembly GCF_000243295.1. Lineage (NCBI taxonomy): Eukaryota > Metazoa > Chordata > Mammalia > Sirenia > Trichechidae > Trichechus > Trichechus manatus. Next base: position 1,233,997 of record NW_004444159.1, read on the forward strand.
AAAAAGAATTGGTGGACGTTCAACCATTTCAGGAGGTAGCATATGATCAAGAAACATAGTATTGAAGGAAGAAGTTCAAGCTGCACTGAAGGCATTGGTGAAAAACAAGGCTCCAGGAATTGACAGAATACCAACTGAGATGTTTCAACAAACAGATACAACACTGGAGGTGGTGACTAGTCTATGCCAAGAAATTTGGAAGACAGCTACCTGGCCAACCAGCTGGAACAGATCCATGTTTATACCCATTCCAAAGAAAGGTGATTGAACAGAATGTGAAAATTATCAAACAATATCATTAATATCACACACAAGTGCAATTTTGCTGAAAATAATTCAAAAACAATTGTAGCAGTACATGAACAGGGAACAGCCAGAAGTTCAAGCCAGATTTAGAAGAGGATGTGGAATGAGGAATATCACTGCTGATGTCAGATGGATCTTGGCTGAAAGTAGAGAATACCAGAAAGATGTTTACCTGTCTTTTATTGACTTTTCAAAGGCATTCAACTGTGTGGATCATAACAATTTATGGATAACATTGCAAGGAATAGGAATTCCAGAACACTTCAATTGTGCTCATGAGGAACCTCTACATAGATCAAGAGGCAGTCATTTGAACAGAACAAAGGGATACTGCATGGTTTAAATTCAGGAAAGATGTGCGTCAGGATTGTATCCTTCCACCATACTTATTCAATCTATATGCTGAGCAAATACTCCAAAAAAACTGAACTATATGAAGAAGAACATGGCATCAGGATTGATGCATTAATAACATGAGATATGCAGATGACACAACCTGGTTTGCTGAAAACAAAGAGGACTTGGAGCACTTACTGATGAAGATCAAAGACTATAGCCTTCAGTATGGATTACATCTCAACATAAAGAAAACAAAAATTCTCACTACTGGACTAATAAACAACATGATGATAAATGGTGAAAATATTGAAGTTGTCAGAAACTTCATTTTACTTGGATCCAGAATCAATGCCCATGGAAGCAGCACTTAAGAAATCAAACAACGTGTTGCATTGGGCAAATCTGCTGCAAAATACCTCTTTAAAGTGGATAGCAAAGATGTCACTTTGAGGACTAAGGTGTGCCTGATCCAAGCCATGGTGTTTTCAATCACCTCTTAAGCATTCAAAAGCTAGACAATAAAGAAGTATGAAGACTGAAGAACTGATGCCTTTGAATTATGGTGTTGGGAAAGAATACTGAATATACCATGGACTGCCAGAAGAACAAACAAATCTGTCTTGGACGAAGTAAAGCCAGAATGCTCTTTAGAAGCAAGGATGGAGAGACTTTGTCTCACATACTTTGAACATGCTATCAGGAGGGACTAGCCCCTGGAGGACATCATGCTTTGTAAAGTAGAGGGTTAGCGAAACAGAGGAAGATCCTCATCGAGATGGATTGACACAGTGGCTGAAACAATGGTCTCAAGCATAGCAACAATTGTGAGGATGGTGCAGGACTGGGCAGTGTTTCATTCTGTTGTGCACAGGGTCACTGTGAGTCAGAACTGTCTCGACAGCACCTAACAACAACAATGTAATTAAGTATGCCATTGCTTTATGATGTCCTTCAGACAGCACCCAGCCTTCCAGTTTGTCTTAGGCTGGGTTCTCTAGAGAAGCAAAACCAGTAAAGTGTATAAATATATATATAGAGAGAGAGATTATATCAAGGAAACAGCTCACGCAATTGTAGAGGCTAAAACGTCCCAAGTCCGTGGATCAGGGTAGAGGCCTCTCCCAAGTCACACAGCTGCAGAAGCTGGCA
>NW_004444159.1:1250259-1308654 GCF_000243295.1 Trichechus manatus latirostris
AGCCCCATGAATCACTGACAGAATTGAAGGAAGAAATAGACAATTCTACAATACTAGTTGGAGATTTTAATACACCACTTTCAATAATGGATAGAATGTGTAGACAGAAGATCAATAAGGAAATAGAGGGCTTGAACAACACTATAAATAGAGATATATAGAACACTCACCAAACATCAGCAGAATACACATTTTTATCAAGTATGCATGGATTATTCTTCAGAATAGACAATATGTTAAGCCACAAAATAAGTCTCAATAACTTTAAAAACATTGAAATCATACAAAGTATCTTCTCTGACCACAGTGGAATGAAGTTAGAAATTAATAACACAAGAATAAACAGAAAATTCACAAACATGTGGAAATTAAACAACACAGTCTTAAACAACAAATGGGTCAAAGAAGAAATCACAAAAGAAATTAGGAAATACTTAGAGATGAATGAAAATGAAAGCACAACATACCAAAATTTATGGGATGGAGTGACAGCATTGCTCTGTGGGAAATTTATATCTGTAAACACTTACATTAAAAAAAGAAGATCTCAAATCAATAACTTTATCTCTTGAGAAACTAAAAAAAGAAGAACTAGCAAAACCCAATGCTAGCAGAAGGATGGAAACAATAAATATTAGAGCAGAGATAAATGAAATAGAGAGTAGAAAAACAATAGGGAGGATCAATGAAGCCAGAAGTTAGTTCTTTGAAAAGACCAATAATATTAACAAATCTTTGGCTAGACTGACAAAAAAAGAGAGAAGACACAAATAACTAAAATCAAAAATAAAAGTGAAACATTACTACTGACCTTACACAAATAATATTTTTTTTTTAAATTACAAAAGAATAGTATGACCATTTGGACACCAACAAATTGGATAACCTTGATAAATGGACAGATTCATAGAAACACACAAGCTGACCTACACAGACTGAAAGAGAAATACAATATCTCAACAGACAAGTGAAGAGATTGAATCAGTAATAAAAATTCTCCTAACAATGGAAAGTCCAGGACTAGATGGCTTTACTGGTGAATTCTACCAAACATTAAAAAAAATAACACCAATCCTTTTCAAGCTCTTCCAAAAAATAGAAGAGGAGGGACCACTTCCTAGCTCATTCTATGAGGCTGCAATTACCATGAACAAAACCAGATAAAGACAACCTAAAAAAGAAAATTACTGACCAATATCCCTTACGAATCTACATGTAAATATCCTCATCAAAATACTAGCAAAGCAAATCAAACACCATATTAAAAGAATTACACAAATGGAACAACTAGAACAAAAATGAGAATATTCACACATTGTGAAGAACGTAACCAATGACACTGAACAACTTGTGTAGAATTTGTTGAATGGGAACTTAAACTGTTGTGTAAATCTTCACAGAAAGCACAATAAAATATTATTATAAATAAATAAAAATTCTACACCATGACCTAGTGAGAATTATTCCAGAAATGCAAGGGTTGCTCAACACACAAAAATTAATCAATGTAGTAAACCAAACCCATTGCCATCAAGTCGATTCCAACTCATCACTGCCCTATACGACAGAGTAGAACTGCCCCATAGGGTTTCCAAGGAGATGCTGGTGGATTCAAACTGCTGACCTTTTGGTTAGCAGCTGTAGCTCTTAACCACTGTAATACACTACATTAATATAACGGGGGGGGGGGATACTCAACCTTTTCAATTGATGCAAAAAACGTATTTGGCAAAATCCAACAGCTTCACGATAAAAAACATCAGAAAACTAGGAATAGAGGGACTTGCTCAATATGGCAAGAGCATTTATGAGAAACCCACAGCTAATATTGTACAAACTCTATGGGGCAGTTCTACTCTGTCCTATATGATCACTCTGAGTCAGAATTGACCCGATAGCAATGGGTCAGTAACATCATACAGAATAATGAAAGACTGAAAGCTTTCACCTGAAGATTATAAACAAAATAATGATGCTTGCTTTCACCACTGCTACGCAACATTGTACTAAAGTTCTAGCAAAAGCAATTAGGCAAAAAATAAAATAAAAAGGCACCCAAATTGAAAAGGAGGAAATTAAACTCTATTTGTAGATGGTATGATCCTATATATAGACATTCCCAAAGAATCCACAAGAAAACTACTAGAGCTAATAAATGAATTCAGCAAAATTGCAAATCAGATGATCAACACAAAAAAATCAGTTGTGTTTCTATACACCAGAAGTGAACAATATGAAAAGGAAATAAAAAAGTAATTCCATTTTTCAATACCATCTAAAAGAATAGGATTGCTTGGAATAAATTTAACCAAAGAGGTGAAAGATGGGTACACTGAAAACTATAATATACTGGTGTTGTGGATTGAATTATGTCCCTAAAAAATACATTTTGAAGTTTTGTCCCCTGTATCTGTATATGTGATCCAGTTTGAGTCGGCTCTGACTCATAGAGACCCTATGTACAACAGAATGAAACACTGCCCGGTCCTGTGCCATCCTCACAATCGTTGAGCCCATTGTTGCGGCCACTGTGTCAATCCATTTGGTTGAGGGTCTTCCTTTTTTTCTGCTGACCCACCACTTTACCAAGAATGATGTCCTTCTCCAGGGACTGGTCCCTCCTGATAACACACCCAAAGTAAGTGAGACGAAGTCTCACCGTTCTTGCTTCTAAGAAGCATTTTAACTGTACTTCTTCCAAGACAGACTTGTTCATTCTTCCGGAAGTTCATGGTATAGTCAATATTCTTCACTAATACCATAATTCAAAGGCATCAATCCATCTTCCATCTTCCTTATTCATTGTCCAGCTTTCACATGCATACGAAGCCATTAAAGCCCTGTTCTTTTCCATATAGTCCAGCTTCTCTGATTATTTGCTCAGAATTCAGACTGAATAAGTATAGTGAAAGGACACAATCCTGACACACATCTTTCCTGAAATTAAACCATGCAGTATCCCTTTGTTCTGTCCAAATGAACTGCCTCTTGGTCTATGTAGAGGTTCCTCATGAGCACAATCAAGTGTTCTGGAATTCCCATTCTTTGTAATGTTATCCATAAATTGTTATGATCGACACAGTTGAATGCCTTTGCATAGTCAATAAAAGACAGGTAAACATCTTTCTGGTATTCTCTGCTTTCATCCAGGATGCATCTGACATCAGCAATGACATCCCTCATTCCACATCCTCTTCTAAAACCAACCTGAACTTCTGGCAGTTCTCTGTTGATGAACTGCTGCAACCACTTTTGAATGATCTTCAGCAAAATTTTACTTGTGTGTGATGTTAATGATATTGTTCAATAATTTCCACATTCTGTTGGATCACCTTGCTTTGGAATGGGTACAAATGGATCTCTTCCAGTCATTTGTCCAGGAAGCTGTCTTCCAAATTTCTCAACAAAGACAAGTGAGCACCTCCAGCACTGCATCCGTTTGCTGAAACATCTAAATTGGTATTCCGTCAATTCCTAGGGTCTTCTTTTTCGCTATTCCCTTCAATGCAGCTTGAACTTCTTCCTCCATTACCATTGGTTCTTGATCACATTCTACCTCCTGAAATGGTTGAACATTGACCAATTTTTTTTGATACAGTGACTCTGTGTATTCCTTCCATCTTCTTTTGGTGCTTCCTACATCGTTCAATATTTTCCCCATAGAATCCTTCAATATTGCAACTTGAGGCTTGAATTTTTTCTTCAGTTCTTTCAGCTTGAGAAATGCCAAGCATGTTCTTCCCTTTTAGTTTTCTAACTCCAGGTCTTTGCATATTTCATTATAATACTTTACTTTGTCTTCTCGAGCCGTCCTTTGAAATCTTCTGTTCAGCTCTTTTACTTCATCATTTCTTCTGTTTGCTTTAGCTACTCTACATTCAAGAGCAACTTTTAGAGTCTTTTCTGAGATCTACTTTGTTTTTTTCTTTCCTTCTTGTCTCCTTGATGGCCTTTTTCTTTCTTCATATATGATGTCCTTGATATCATTCCACAACTTGTCTGGCCTTCAGTCATTAGTGTTCAATGGGTCATATCTATTCTTGAGATGGTCTCTAAATTCAGGTGGGATATACTCAGGGTTGTACTTTGGCTCTAGTAGACATGCTTTAATTTTCTTCAGCTTCACCTTGGGATTGCATATGAGCAATTGATGATCTGTTCCATAGTCATCCCCTGGCCTTGTTCTGACTGACAATATGGAGCTTCTCCATCGTCTCTTTCCACAGCAGTAGTCAATTTGATTCCTGTGTATTCCACCTGGTGAGGTCCATGTGTATAGCTGCCATTTATGTTGTTGAAAAAACGTATTTGCAATGAAGAAGTTGTTGGTCTTGCAAAATTCTATCATGTGATTTCTGGTATTGTTGCTATCACCAAGGCCATATTTTCCAACTACAGATCCTGCTTCTTTGTTCCCAGGTTTTGAATTCCAATCACCAGTAATTATCAGTGCATCTTGATTGCATGTTTGATCAATTTCAGACTTCAGAAATTTGTAAAATCTTCAATTTCCTCATTTTTGCATAAGTGGTTGGTGTGTGTCTTAGGCTGGGTTCTCTAGAGAAGGAAAACTTGTAAAGTGTATAAATATATATAGAGAGAGATTTATATCAAAGAAATGGCTCACACAATTCTAGAGGCTGGAACGCCCCAAGTCCGTGGATTAGGATAGAGGCTTCAGGCTTCTCCCAAGTTACATAGCCGCAGGGCCTGGTGAACCCATGATCGGCAGGCCAGAGAGCAGACTCCACTCACAGGCTGTGAAGATCCACGAATCCCAAGATTGACAGGTAAGCTGATAGCTCAAGTTCCAAGAACCGGAGGTCAGATGAACAGGGGGCAGCCCCAGGATCCAGAGCGAGCAAAAAGCCGGAACGTCTGCTTATATTTGGATGCAGGCCACACCCTCAAGGAAACGCCTTTTCAACTCATTGGCTACTCACAGCAGATCCCATCATGGGAATGATCACATACAAACACTGGGAATCATGGCCCAGCTAAGTTGACACACAATCTTAACCATCACAGTGCATAAATTTGAATAACAGTCGTATTAACTGGTCTTCCTTGTAGGCTTATGGATATTATCCTATTACTTACAACGTTGTACTTCAGGAAATTCTTGACATGTTTTTTTGGATGATGAGTGTAATGCTACTCCTCTTCAATTTGTCACTCCCAGCATAGTAGACCATATGATTATCCAATTGAAAATGGCCAATACCAGTCCATTTCAGCTCACTAATGCCTAGGATATTGATCTATATGCAGTCCACTTCGTTTTTGATGGCTTCTAATTTTCCTAGATTCATACTTGGTACACTTCGTGTTCCAATTATTAATGGATGTTTGCAGCTGTTTCTTCTCATTTGGAGTCATGCCACCTCAGGTAATGAAGGTCCTGAAAGCTTTACTTCACCCACATCTTAAGGTTAACTCTACTTTGAGGAGGCAGCTGTTCCCCAGTCATGTCTGGAGTATCTTCCAACCTGAGGGGTTTGTCATCTGGCACTATATCAGACAATATTCCACTGCTATTCACAAGATTTTCACTGGCTAATTTTTTCAGAAGTAGACCACCAGGTCCTTCTTCCTAGTCTAAGTCTGGAAGCTCCACTGAAACTTGTCCACCATGGGCAACCCTGCTGGTATTTGAAATACTGGTGGCATAACTTACAGTACCACAGCAACACACAAGCCACCACAGTACGACAAGCTGACAGATGCATGGGGTAAACCTATATAACCATAGCCAATTAATTTTGATGAGGGTGGCAAATTCTTTCAATGGGAGTAGAATAGTCTTTTTAACACATGGTACTGGGAAAACTGGACTTCCACATGCAAAAGAATGGAAGTGGACACCTACTCACACCATATACAAAAATTAATTCAAAATGGATCAATGACCTAAATACAAAAGCTAAAATCATAAAACTCTTAGAGGAAAACATAGAGGTAGATTTTTATGACCTTGGATTTGGCAATAGAATCCTTGATATAACACCAAAAGCACAAGGAACAACAACAACAAAATAGATAAATTTGACATCATCAAAATTAAAAACTTGGTGCATCAAAGGATGTTACCAAGAAAGTGAAAAGATAACCTACAGAACGGGAGAAAATATTTGCAAATCATCTCTCTGATATAATACTTGTGTTCAGGATATACAAAAATGCTTATAAGTCAACAACAAAAAGACAACCCAATTAAAAAAGGGGCAAAGTGCTTGAGTAGACATTTCTCCAAAGAAGATATATAAATGACCAATAAGCACATGAAAAGATGCTCAACATCATTAGTCATTCCAAAAACCAAACTCATTGCCGCTGAGTCAATTCTGACTCACAGCAACCCTACAGGACAAAGTAGAACTGCCCCATCGCGTTTCCAAGGAATGACTGATGGATTCAAACTGTTGACCTTTTGGTTAGCAGCCTGAGCTCTTAATCACTGTGCCACCAGGGCTCCATTAGGGAAGTGAAAATCAAAATCACGATAAAATACCATTCGACACCTACTAGGATGACTATAGGAGACCTGGTGTCACAGTGGTTAAGAGCTCAGGCTGCTAACCAAAGTCAGAGGTTCGAATCCTTGGAAACCCTATGGGGCAGTTCTACTCTGTCCTATAGGGTCACTGTGAGTTGGAATCAATGGATTGGGTTTTGGTTTAGGATGAATATAATACTAATAATAAAAAGATAATAACAAGTGCTGGTGAGGATGAGGAGAAATTGGAACCTTCATACATTGTTGGTGTGAATGTAAAATGGTGGAATGGCTTGGAAAACACTTTGGTGGTTCCTCAAAAAATAAAACATAGAACTACCATATGATCCAGCATTTCTACTCCTAGGTACCTGCCCTAAAGTATTGAAAACAGCAACTAGAACAGACACTTGTACACCAGTGTTCACTGCAGCATTATTCACAGTAGCCAAAATGTATAAACAACCCAAGAGACCATAAACAGATGAATACATTTTAAAAATGTGGTATTCTCATACAATGGAATATTATTCAGCCATAAAAATGAATGAAATTCTGATACATGCTGCAACATGATGAACCTTGAAAAATGATGCCAAGTGAAATAAGCCAGACACAAATGGACAATTATTCAGAATAAAGAAATTCATAAAGGCAGAAAGTAGACTAGTGGTCCCCAGGCACTGGGAGAGAAGAGAACGGGAAGTTATTGCTTAATGTATAGAGTTTAGAGTTTCTGCTTGGGATATGAAAAAATTTTGAAATAGTGATGGTTGTACAAGATTGCGGATGTAATGAATGCCACTGAATTGTACACTTGAAATGATTAAAATGGAAAATTTTATGTAATATATATTTATGACAAGAAATAAAGACAGTGAAATGGAAAGAAAAAGATGGATGCAGATATATCTGGGTTTGGGTGTGAGCTCAAAGCTGATGTATTGCAGCCCTTGTGTTTCCATGGTATGAATGAGGTGGCAACCGGTCATGCTTATCAAGTCAGAAACTGAAGTTGGGGAAAATTGCTTCATAAGATTTTAAGGTGCATTAACAACTCATGGTTATAATTAACCAGGGAAACGAATATGTTGGAAATATCCTCATAAATAATTATTTAAAAAATCAGTACTTCCCTAGTTTTCTTCTGCAGAATATTTATCCTAAAACAGCCTTCACAATAACGAGGTGGTGGAGGGATTCAGAAGAGGCATCCGTGATCAATTAATTTCGGGAAAGGTTAGATGTTACAGCCCCTCCTTAGGGATTTGCAATGCACATTCATTTATAAAAGTTCTGAGGAGCCCTCCATTGAAAAACAAAATACACACACACGCACATACACACAATACCCTGTTGAGCTCTAATGTAGCATTCTCTAACCTTAACTGACCACATAATTATTATTTTTGATAAACACCCCAGTAATATCATGCTCAAGGAGCCCTGATGACACAGTGGTTAAAGCGCTTGGCTGCTAACCAAAATGTCAGTAGCTTGAACCCACCAGTGGCTCCACGGTAGAAAGATGTGGCAGTCTGCTTCCATAAAGATTTACAGCCTTGGAAACCCTATGGGGGCAGTTCTACTCTGTCCTATAGGGTCGCTATGAGATCGACTCGACTGGCAGTGGATCTGGTTTGATGAGTTTAATGTCATGCTCAACTAGCGTATGAGAAACAAACCTTAGAAAGCACTTCTAAATTAAATAACTAAACAAACATTTACATTCCTCGTAGTTTGTGAATTCTGTATAATTCCTTCATTTAATGACTTGGTCAGAAAACCCACCATCTGGTAAAATTTTCATAAAGAATTAAGACTTACAGATGCAGATAATAGCTCACATACCACCAGGGGCATATTACCCACTAAGTAAGGTAAGCGGGAACTTAGTTGTGCTTATTTACTAATCTATAGTGAACAATTTCACATTTTTTCACCTCATCGAAGATTCTGCTTCTAGGTATGGCTGGTATCTGTTTCTCTCCCAACCCCACAGTGCCTTCCTACAGAATTGAAACCTCTTTTCCAATTTACAATCACTGTCAGGGATAGATGACCAATTTCACCACAAACCATGTGAAACTGTTCGCTACAGATTAGTTAAGTAAGCACAAGTAAGGCCGTGCTTACCTTACTTAGTGGGTAATCCGCCCTTGCGTATCACCCATACTCATGGGTCTTAAATTCCTCATCCTGGGTCCTTGAATTTGTAGTTGGTCAGTCCGTCATTTATCATTCACTGTATAATCATTGAACACTCCTGGGAGAGGCACTGTCCTAAGCCCCTTAGTGACATCTAATGAAGTACAGTCTCCATGTTCAATTTAGAAGTAGACTATAAGTAACTGTAACCAGGAGACCAAGCGAGGATAGAAGAAAGGAGATACGGTTTTAGAAAAAGGATCGACTACGGCCAGTCAAAAATATCACAAAAGTCTTCATAAATATGTGGCATTCGAGTCAGAAGTTTTTAACAGATAGAAATTGGAGGGAGGTAACCATATAATTTATCATCCAAACCTAGACACCTTTAAAAGTGAAAGTGATAGGGGTTCCACCATTGATAATTACTCCAGGAAAATAGACATAAACTGGTCAACCTAGGTTACGGGAAAGAAAACAAGTCAGGCCTTCTATTTGCAGAGATCCCTCCGGAGGGAGAGAATAGCGAATGGTCCTACCAGCTAGGACATAGGGCGAGCAATCTGGCCTCCAGCTGCCTCTTGACCTCATCTGCTCCCATTCAGTCTCCACCTCCCCACTGTCCCCAGCTGCCTTGGACTCTGCTGTTCCTGAGATACTATATACAAGCTCCTTCTCCGGGTCTTTGCACTTGTGTTTTCTTAGACACTTAAAGGGCCAGTGCCTTCCCTTCATTCATTCATGCCCAAAACACAAATCCTTCCTGTGACCTCCTTGGTGTGCCAGTATGTCATTGAAAGGGAGTGATGTGCTCTGACTTATGGTTGAAGAGGACCACTGGGACTGCTGTGTGGGGAGTAGACAGCAAAGGGTCCAGGTGGGAGGGTTAGTACGGTTGTCCAGGTGAGACATCAAAGATTTACTGTAATAAAATTGCTTTGCCAGCAACACATAAGAAAGACGTAAGAGTGAGACCAGTTGGAAGGATATGTTTGGTTAGACAAAAACCAAACCAGTTGCCATCGAGCTAACGCTGACTTATGGCGACCCCATGTGTGTCAGAGTAGAGCTGTGCTCCATAGGGTTTTCAGTGGCTGAGTTTTCAGAAGTAGATCACCAGACCTTTCTTCTGAGGCACCTCTGGGCAGACTCCAACCACCAACCTTTTGGTTAGCAGCGTGTTAACCATTGTTTAGACATTAAATTAGGAATGTAGAAGTGACCATGGCAAATGAAAGGGTGGAAATCTCAGGACTTGGCATCTGACTGTCCATGGGAGAAAGGAAAATGACATCTAAAATGTCGCTAACTGTGTCCCTGAGAAATGCTCCTTAAAAAAACAGTTGAGCTGGGAAGCATTCTACACCTCCCTCTGTGAGAATCACAACATAGCCCACCTATAAAGATTTTTTTTTTTTTTACTAGATTTATGGCTGTCTTTACAGATTTGTTTGAAAGGGAAATTTAAAAAAAAAAAAAAAAAAAAGAACACCTATGAATATCCTGTTGAAGTCAGCTTTTACAAGCTCTCAAGAGGTGACTGTTAAATGTTCATAAGCATTGTGAGCCACAATCATTGGTAGCTCGAAATCCACCATGGTGGAAGTATTCACACCGAGGATTGAGCTAAGAATAATTTTTACATTTTTAAATAGCTGGAAAAAAATCAGAAGAAGAATATTTTGTGCCCCATGAAAATTATATTTCAGTGCTCGTAATAAAGTTTTATTGGAACACGGCCATACCTCTTTCTTTCTGTATTGTCTGTGACTGCTTTCAAGATACAACAGCAGATGTAGCTGCAGCAGAGACTATATGGACTGCAAGCCTAGAATATTTACTACCTAGCTCTTTACAGAAAAAGTTTCCATTTACACAGTGGAAATCATCATATGCCACAAACCAGGTCTTTTAGGGGGGATAGGGAAGTTTACAAGCCCACCACTGGAATAGTCTCTTCTAAGCTTTTGAGTCCAGGTAATTGGGGAAATATGGTAATGCCATAAAGTTTGGCAGTTCGAATCCACCAGCCACTCCAGAAACCCTATGGGGCATTTCTACTCTGTCCTATAGGGTCGCTGTGAGTAGGAATCAACTCGATGGCAATGGGTTTGGTTTTTTGGTATACACAAAAAAGTGAGAGAGATATGACTTGGTTAGGGAACAAGGTGACAATTTTGGTATGGGTTATGACAAGAAGGGGTCGCCATTAGTTGGAACCGACTCAATAGCAACTAACAACAACAGCATGACAAGACTGAGTTGCTGTGAGTAGAAACGAACATTCTGGAATAACCTACACAGAGGTGAGGCAGCGTGGGCCATGAAACCACCAAACGAAATGGTGTAGACAGAAAGTGAAGCGGGCTGAGAATAAAGCTTTGAGTCACAGCAATCATCACAAAACCGAAAAACCAAACCCATTGCCATCAAGTCGATTTCGACCCACAGAGACCTTATAGGACAGAGTAGAACTGCCCCAAGGGGTTTCCAAGGAGCAGCTGGTGGAATCGAACTGCTGACCTTTTGGTTAGCATCCAAGCTCTTAACCACTGCACCAGCTGGGCTCCAAATTATCACTACTGTTTGTTAAATATACTATTTTCCCAAACAATCCTGTATTTGCTATTCCAACTCTAAGTACTGGTGAGATAATTTCTCTTCGTGCTTTCCCATTGCACCGTAGAAAACTTAAACTAAAAATAGCCCAAGGAGTGAATCATGAATTAAGACTGGTTATAAAGTGCCTTCTGATTTAAAAAAAAAAAAGTATCTAGACCACTTAATTACATACATAAAAATAAATGGAAATCTGTCAAAATACTGCCTCTTCCTGAAAATCCCTGGGAAATGAGAGAACCATAAACATAAAGTTTTAAACACAGTTTTAAAAAATAAAATGAAAAATATTTTGAATATTAGTCTGTAAGGATGACTAATTTCCAGTTAATCAAAGACCTACTCCCCATCCCCCCACCACCACCCTCTTAAGGAGAAAAAAAATACTACCTATTTTTTAAGAAAGCAGCTTCAAACAAACTATAATTTGAAAGGGGCATACTCCTGGTTTGAGCGCCCCTGTTGTGTATAGTAATCTAAACCATGTTATGTTCAAGTGGCAACCCTTGTGGATCTTCCCAGAACAAAGAAACCATTATAAATTAAATGCTGGTGAGATAACAAAATTACTTTTTACATTCATATGTTGGGTCCCTTTGGAGTGCAATTGCCAGTGACTTTAGAATGTTTTTTCCCTGATGTAGAAAGGTCCAACTTGTGTTTATACTAGTATTCCACCTGGGTTAAAATAATGATGATGATGATGATGATGATGGCTTCAGAAATGACGATTGTTCCAGCATCCATGGTCCTGTTCTAAGTTGTTTAAGAGGCAGCCTTTTGATGTTTGTGTTTTTGCTGTAAAGATCTATCACCTATTTTGGTAAGTTGCCTTGTCAGGCACACATACATACACAGAAACAAATGCTCCCCACGCTTCATTCATGTCAGAACTCAACAGCTTGAGTAGCACAAATATTCTGCAGTCACTCATGAAAAGAAATTTTTAATAATAAATATCTAACAATTAATGGGCTGGTAGCTGCAATTGTCTTCAGGGCATAATATCTAATTTCCTTGCAATGTTTCATACCCTTACTTTCCACGCTGCAACGGTCTATCATTAAAACCAAATGCAGGTTTCTATCACTTTTATTTATTTTTCAAATCAACTTATAAATCAGTGCCAGGCCTTGTTACAGATGAGTTCCAATAAATTATCGGCGGTGGACAAATTCTGAATGTTAAACACTTCCTCTCTGTCCGCCTGCCCTTGGTCTCTGTCTCTCTCTTTCTCTATTATTTTCCCCCCAGGCTCCGTGATGTTTCCCTGCAGCCCTCTCGGCCTCCATACCTCACTGCCTGTGCTTTTGTGCACAAGTTACAGAGAGCCCTTGGTACTTAATTATGTGCTATTTAAATAATGCAAAAAGACATTTATTTTTCAGAGAAAAATATAAATATAGGAGACAAGAGTCGTTTGACAGTCCTTGGGAAATTTACCTTTCTGAATTTCAGTAGTGAAGGCATTCGAGTTAGGGCTTTTTTACATCGTCCCAGCAGCGGAGAGGGAAAATCTGAGCTCTATTTTTCACATTCGTCAGTTTTTGAAGCAGCCTACCTACTTTTCTGAGGGGACACTGGTGACTCAGTGATAGAATTCTCACCTCCCGTGTGGGAGACCTGGGCTCTCTTCCCAGCTAACGTACCTCATACACAGCCACCACCCTCTATCAGTGGAGGCTTATCTGTTGCTAGGATGCTGAAGAGGTTGTAGCAGAGCTTCCAGACTAAGAAGAACTAGGAAGAAAAGCCTGGTGATCTGCTTCTCAAAACCAGCCCGTGAAAACCCTATGGATCACAAACACCCAGTCTGCAACCCATCATGGGAATGGCGCAGGACCAGGGAGCATTTAGTTCTGTTGTGCATGGGGTCATCATGAATTGGGGGGCGACTTGACAGCAACTAACAACCTACCTTTCCTAACTGACTTGTCATCTTTAAGAAGCTGCTTTTGTGTTCTGTGACAGGCACCTGCTTACTTCCCCTGGAAGGCTCCCAGTGTATGGATTTCTGCATCCACTGCTATCTTCTCTCTAGAAACTTACTAGAAACATGTACAGCTAAAGAACAAAGATTCTAAAGAGACGTAGTCTGCCGAGATAACTCATGACTGTCACATGCTTACTTAAAATTATAAACGCCGCCACGAAGTTTGCCTAAAATACGTATGTCTTACCTGGAAACTAAAAAAATTGCCTTCAGACCCTCAAAACAGCAAGACTTTTGATGCAAGCCGTTTATAAGGTTGTCTGCTTTGTTGCATTGTAAGTAGATAGCACCAATGCATTTACTTTATTACACATCTTTGCTATGATTTTTGCTACAATTTTACAGCAGGTAAGACTATGTGAAGGCTACTCTAAATTGTTTATTTAACAAAATCAGGAAAGCTCTCTAAAATGCCATTTGTAAAATTTAAAGTTCCAATGAACTTCTAATGTTTTGCTTTTCAAGTTCTAGCAAAGTTTCATGATGGGAATACCATCTGGGTACTGGAGACCACCTGACGAGCTAGGATCTGGAGAGTAATTCCCGCAGGTTGAGGCAGGCCCCAAACAAAGTCCTGGAAAGCCTCACCGATGAGACGGGGTGTAAAGGGATGTATGGGATGATTTCTGCCTTTCCTCCAAGGACTGGAAATTTCCCCCACGAGAAACACTTTCTTGAGTGGAAGAGTTGCCTTCAGAGATCCTTATTAAAATGATCCTATTTACCTGGGAGGGACCATCCCTGACACTCGGGGCCTCTTTCTTCCTGCCTACACAATGTTGCCCACACTCGTAGTTACCTTTATTTCAGTCTTCATGCTACTCGTCTATAAGCTCCTTGAAGGCAGAGACCATTGTCTCTGTTTTCTTCAAAGCACCTTAGCGCTGTGTCTTGGAATTATTTAGCGTTCGACATAGACTAGCACATTTGATAGGGGAATGAGGTAAGAAGTTTGGAGCACATGCTTCCTTAGGCAAATCTAGTTGAGCTTGTAAGTAAGAGGTGTTGGGTACTTTGTAGAAAAATGGGAGAAGTTGGCCATAGTTAGCCTTTTGTTTGAGTCGGGGCTGATTCAACACACAAGGGGGGTCATCTTCCAGCACGACATTGAACAATATTCTCTTGTGATCCAGTGGGTTTGATCCAAAGGCAGCTAACAACCACAGCCTTTTATTTTAATATATTCAAAAGCATTCATCAAACACGCCTCTGCCAGGCACTATGCTTGGTATGATGATGAACAAAACAAATCCTTGTCTTCATGTGGTTTAAAGTCCAAAGTGAAAGCCAAGTGAACAGTCACAAACCTACCTTGTAAGTGCTACATGGTATATTTGTGTGCACTGACATGGGAGTAATGGTAAGGCGAAGCCTCGGAGAGACCGAGACTGCCTGGCCAACGATGTGAAACCTGACCTCAGCTGTAGAAAACAACTGGAGTTCAAAAGATTTGCCAGGAAAAGAAGGGGAGGTCACAGGGGAAACTAACACACACACACACGCACGCACACACAGACACACACACTGTGTTGTAATGCATATGTCTATCTCCTGAGGCTCACCTGTATATTCAACTGCCTGTTGAACACCTCCACTTGGATATGCCATGGACACCTGAAGCTTAACCAAAATTGAACACAATTTTCTTTCCTCAAACCAACTGCCCTCCTCCTAGGTCCTTCCTCAATAAATGGAACCAGTATCCACCCAGTTGCCCAAGCTAGAATCTGGAGTTATTCTTAACTCTTTTCTCCCTCTCCCCTCCAACACCAAATCTATCATCAATTTCTATGCATTCTACCTCCTCGATACTTCCAAATTCAACCTTTTTCCTAACCCCAAAGGCCATCACTAACTTTCACCTACATTATTGAAGTAGCTCATAACCAATCTCCCTACATCGATTATTGAGTGTTTCCCTTCCAAATCATTTTTGGGGAGGAAAACAAAATCTTTCTGTGGCATTGTGTAGAGTCCTCACAGGACTTCATGTGGCCCCAAAGGCCTGGGTGATCAACACCTGTGCTTCCCTCTTCTCTTGTGGCCCTGTGAGCCAGCCAGCTGGATTTTGTTCAGTCCCTTATCTTCTTGCTCTCCCTGGCTTACAAGCCATTGTGTAAGCTTCTCTCTGCCTGGACCAGTCACACTCCCTGGCTGCAGGGCGCCTCCCCCAGCATGCCTGGCTCCATCTCATCCCTCTGTCTCAGCGTAGACCTCACTTCCATCATGAAGTCATCCTTGATTCCCCAGTTCTAGTTGGGGATCCTCCTTGGGGCTTCCTCAGTAAGCCATATTCCTCTACTGTAACACTCAGCATACGGTTTTGTAAGAGACGGATTCGTTTCTTGATTCCCCGCTAGCCTGAGTTCCATGAGTTTCGTTCATTGTTGAATTCCCAATGCATAGCATGATGTTTGGTACATAGCAGGTTTTTAATACATACTATTGATGCATCAGTTCAACTGCTAACCAAAAGGTTAGAGGTTCAAGTCCATTCAGAGGCACCTCGAAAGAAGAGCTTGGCATCTACTTCCAAAAAATCAACCATTGAAAACCCTATGGGTCAGAGTCGACTTGGTGGCAGCTGGTTAGTATCTTCCTTTCAACTGTTGATGCCTGTGATCTGACCTGTCACTGCTTTTGCTGGTTTGTCCAGTCCCTTCCCTAACCCCCTGCAACGTGGCTTCTGCCTCTTCACTTTGAAATTGCTCTCAGAGCTCACCACTGACTTCCCAGCTCTCAGATTCAATGGTCTTTCCTCCATGGTTTTTTCATTGACTCTCTAATGTTGATTCTGACGGTCAGATGTCTGAGCTCGCTCTTCTCTCTTGGCTTCCCGTACATTCCGTGAACCTGGTCTTGTTCCCACCTCTTCAGGCTCTCAGTCTCACTTTCCTTCGCTGCCAGCACTTTTTCTCCCATAATCCCTGCACGTTTCTCCAGGTTCTGTTGTAATGGGCAAACATATCCTGTCTCTGGAGCCCTGGTGGCACAGTGGTTAAGAGATCGGCTGCTAACCAAAAGGTCAGCAGTTCAAATCCGCCAGCTGCTCCTTGGAAATCCTATGGGGCAGTTCTACTCTGTCCCATAGGGTTGCTATGAGTCAGAGTCCACTGGACAGCAATGGGTTTGGTTTGGTTTTGGTGCCCTCTCTCTGCAGAAAGTTACGCCTCTAAAATATTTGTTCATGATGCATTCTCAGCCTAAAATGCCATTCCTGCCCACTATCTAATCAAATCCTGCCCACTGATCAAATTGCTCTAGAAATTAAAGGCAGGTATTTTAATTATGAAAAAGAGGTATTATTATACCTGTTTCACAGATGTGATAGTAGGAGTTCAGAGAAGTTTAGCAACATGCCCCGAATCCACAGCCAGTGGTGGAACTGAGATACAAACTCAGGATTCTCTGTCAACAAAGTCCACATTCCACACACCAGAGGCACTGCAGCCCATGGCGGAGCTGTGTCCTTTTGTGGACATCCAGCCCTGGGTTCGAGAATTAGGTCTACCATTTATAAGCATCCACCTCTAATATTCAAGATTTTGTTGTTGTTGTTGCTTTGCTATAATTTAGGGATAATGATAATAACTACCTCACAGGGCTGTAAGTATGAAACAGTGTGGTATAATGCTCGTCATATAGTTCTCAATCAATTTTATTTGCTATTGTTGTTACTCACTGCCGCTACTCCTAAGCCAAATGCTCTCCTCAAAGTCTAACACGTTGCATTTCTTCCGTGATTACTCAAGCCCGTATGTCCCCCTTCTAGAGACTTCTGTTGCACTAACTGCATGTCCCACACCACTGAAACTTGAGTATTGTTCTCTTACTCTGTTCTCAAGTTCTCAGTCTAAAGGCATCCTTTTATTTTTGCTAGCTTCAGTAACAGCTCCATGAGTTAAAAGACATTCCTGTTGTCTGTCCATAAACTAGGATCTACTCATTCCATCTCACCCTCGTCACTCCCCCAGTGCATTACTGTAATCGTTTCACATTACTTGCAGTTCACCAAAACCAGCTTATTTTCTCACGTTTCCCTCCCTGCCTCCAATGCATCAATTGACCAGTTGCTGCCAAGTTGATTCTGACCCATGGTGACCCCACCCCATGTATGTCAGAGTAGAACTGTGCTCCACAGGGTTTTCAATGGCTGACTTTTCAGAAGTGGATAGATCACCAGGCCTTTCTTCTGAGGCACCTCTGAGTGGATTCATACCCCCAATCTTTTGCTTAGCAACCAAGAGTATTAACCATTTGACTACCCAGGGACTTCTAGGGGAAGGTAGAATACATTTATTACAAGAATTCATTTTGAGAAGACCAGATGGTTGCTAGTACCTGACCCAGATGTAATACCTGACTTAGTAACAAGAGCAAAAAGCCCTTTTCCCCCTGTCTTTGTCTGAGCATGGCCGGGTGCTCAGCTGGTGCTTATATGTAATTCCAGTCACATGGTTTGGGTAGTAGGGGAATTAATACCACCTGCGCAGTCCCTTCTGGGTAACACTGAAAGAGCAGCTGCCTGAATTCCCGTTTACTATCTTGACCTACTAATTTTCGTCGAGCATACCCTCTTGATTAATGTCTACGGAAAGGGCCAAGGGCCAAGAAACCAGCTTGCATTTTCTCTTGGAGAAATAGGACACGTACTTAATCTTAGTCCCAGAGATGGAAGGCCATTGTTTTGTTGACTAATTCCACTAACACCATCCACCAAAAGGAAAAGGAGGAAAAATATTTTTAAATTCTACCAGCAGAGAGATCTTATAAGTTCATTTCCCTCAAGTGTATGACTACTTAATAGGACAGACAAGACAAAATACCTAAGTGCAGTTTAATATTAAAAACAAACCAGTTTCCATCAAGTTGATTCCAACTCACTGTGACCTCTCATGTTTCAGAGTAGAACTGCTCCGTAGAGTTCTCAATGGCTGTGATCTTTCAGAAATGGATCACCAGGCCTTTCTTCCAAGGCACTGCTGTGGATTGGAACCTTTTGGTTAGTAGCCAAGCACTTAACCATTTGTGCTACCCAGGACGACCTGCAGTGTAATAGATGACATGTGTATTGAGCTCTCTGCATTGGCCAGGTCTCCATAACGTGCAGGAACCCCTGGATGGTCATAGGGTTTTGACACCTGTAGACTTCTGAAATGTTTGAAATGGGTTTTCAAAGCAGAAGCTGTCCCTCCTGCTTGTGTGGGCTATATGCGTAATTCACCCCGACGTCTGGGTAAGTTAGGAAACGAACAGTTCCATTCCTGGGTGATAGCCATGCTTAGGAAGTTGCACCTTTCATTTTCAGCTATCTGCATTTTCCTCCTTATGAATAGTATGTTGTTGTCGTTCTTAGATGCTGTCAAGTCGGTTCTGACTCATAGTGACCCCATGTACAACAGAACAAAACACTGCCAGGTCCTTCACCATCTTCACAATTGTTGTTATGCTTGCGCCCATTGTTGCAGCCACTGTGTCAATCCATTTCATCAAGGGTTTTCTTCTTTTTCACTGATCCTCTAGTGTACCAAGCATGATATCCTTCTCCAGCAACTAGTCCTCCTGATAACATGTCCAAAGTACATGAGATGACGTCTCGCTATCCTCACTTCCAAGGAGCGCTCTGGCTGTATTTCTTCCCAGACAGATTTGTTCATTCTTCTGGTAGCCCATGTAATATTAAATAGTCTTCTCCAACACCATACTTCAAAGGCATCAGTTCTTTGGTCTTCCTTATTCATTGTCCAGTTTTTGCATGCATATGAGATGACTGAAAATATCATAGCTTGGGTCAGGCACACCTTAGTCCTCAAAGTGACATCTTTGCTATTTAACACTTCAAAGAGGTCTTTTGCAGCAGATTTGCCCAATGTAGTACGTTGTTTGATTTCCTGGCTGCTGCTTCCATGGGCGTTGATTGTGGATCCAAATAAAATGAAATCCTTGACAATGTCAATCTTTTCTCCATTCATCATGATGTTGTTTATTGGTCCAGTTGTGAGGATTTTAGTTTTCTTTATGTTAAGGTGTAATCCGTACTGAAGGCTGTAGTCTTTGATCTTCATCAGGAAGTGCTTCAAGTCCTCTTCACTTTCAGCAAACAAAGTTGTGTCATCTGCAGATTGCAGGTTATTAATGAGTCTTCCTCCAATGCTGATGCCCTGTTCTTCTTCATATAGTCCAGCTTCTCAGATTATTTGCTCAGCATACAGATTGAATAAGTATGGTGAAAGGATGCAACCCTGATGCACATCTTTCTTGATTTTAAACCACACAGTATCTCCTTGTTCTGTTTGAATGACTGCCTCTTGGTCTATGTACAGTTTCCTCAAGAGCACAATTAAGTGTTCCATAATTTGTTATGATCCACACAGTCGAAAGCCTTTGCATAGTCAATAAAACACAGGTAAACATTTTTCTGGTATTCTCTGCTTTCATTCAAGATCAGCAATGATACGCCTCATTCCCCGTGCTCTTCTGAATCCTGTTTGAACTTCTGATGGTTCCCTGTCAATGTACTGCAGCAACCCCTTTTGAAAGATCTGCAGCAAAATTTTACCCATGGGTGATATTAATGATATTGTTTGATAATTTCCGCATTCTGTTGGACCACCTTTGTTTGGAATGGGCACAAATAGGGATCTCTTCCAGTTGGTTGGCCAAGTAGCTGTCTTCCAAATTTCTTGACATAGACGAGCGAGTACCTCCGGTACTGCATCTGTTTGTTGAAACATCTCAATTGGTATTCTGTTAATTCCTGGAGTCTGGTTTTTCACCAATGTCTTCAGTGCAGCTTGGACTTCTTCCTTCAATACCATAGTATAGTTTTTCCAAATTTTTGCCATTTTGGTAGTTGGAGTGAATAAACTTTCGTCTTGCGTTGATTGTGCAAAACCCAGATTTGGGACCCGACCTCTCACTCTCTGAAGTCTTGAAGCTATGTATGCTGGTCACTGTTATTTAAATATGTGGAGACACAGCTCCCACTTGGCTAAGATAGAGGTGTCCTAACTGGGATAATTATGAGGGGTAACCAATGTGCTTTGAAATGGGCTGGGTTTAGTGATAGACAAGAAAATTCTGAAATGACTCTCAAACTTGCTGTTATATGCTTTAAACTCTATTTCAGAAGATCTGGCAGCTGGCTTCTAACAAATAGCCTTTACTCAGGAAAGCAAAAAACAAAAAAAAACTGTAAACCCTCCAGTTCCCTCCAGCTCACTTCTGATGAAGCAATGTCAACAATGGAGGCAAGAGAACGTATGACTCTCTGAACTCTAGAGGAAAGGGGCTAGGTCCAGGGGTGAGGGCAGGTGTGGCAAATTACCAGAATGAATACCTAGCAACTCATCACCGCTCTGCTCTGTTCAGCACTTCAGACCGGTTAGTTCTGATCCAAACCCCTGCTGAGAATTTTTATTTCTAACAAGTTTCCCAGGCAATACTAATGTTGCTGGTTAGGGACCAATGCTGAGAACCACTAGCAGACCAGTGGTTCTCAAAATGTGTCATACATAAGAATCACCTGGGGATCTTGTTAAAATGTAGATTCTGATTCAGTATATCTGGAATGGAAATTCAAATTCTAAACAGTTGTCCAAACTGGAACCAAACCATTTCTAAGCCCTGGCTCTGTTTTTCTGGGAGGCATTATTAAGAGTATGTAATATTAATAATGTTTAATACTTAATGTTTAACTTGAACATCAATGGCATTTAACAACAGTTTGACAATTTATGGAGCACCTTCTATGTACCATGTTCTGACAGATACAGTATCTGTTTTTATGGGACAGATTATCAGTTCAGTATCTACTATATGCCAGGTGATGTATTAAGTCCTGGAGCTTTCAATCTCATGTAGAAGAAAGACAATAAACTAATAATTACATACATAATTTAATTGCATTTGTGACAAATGTTATAAAGGAAAACTATAATGGACAATGAACATGCAAAGCAGGGGTGTTACTTTTGGGGGGGCTCAGACAAGTCTGCTCTGAAGAAGGGTCATTTAAGGTGAAACCTGAAGGAGTAGGAGTTAGAAAGGTGCCCACTGTTATTAAGACCATAGTAAACAAGTGGGATAATGGTATAAGATGAGGCAGAATGGTATAAGACGATGCAGGCAGGTCACTCAGGGTCTTGTGGGACATGGCAAGGACTTTGGACATTTGGGGCAAAGGGGAGCCATTGAAAAGTTTGAAGTAGAAAAGTGCCTTCATCAAATTTTTATTTTTAAAAGATCATTGTGGTTACCAGGTGGAGAATGGACTGGAAGGTGGGGTTCCATTTATGGATTAGTTAGCCCAAGTGAGAGATGGTGCTGGTAGTGGAGACTGATTGGAGTGCACAGATTTGAAAAATATTTTGGAAGTAGAATTGATAGAACTTGGTGACTGATAAACTGAGGGGGCATGAGGAAAAGTACAGAGAATGACACCCTGAATTCTGAAATGAGTATCTGAGTGGTGTCATTCACGGAGATAGGGACACTGAAAGAGGACCAGGTTTAGGGAAAGATCATGAGTTCCATTTTGGACATGTTGAATTCTAAGAGCCCGTAAGTGGAGGTGTTGGTTAGAGAGTTGCATATGTGAGTATGGGACTCAGAGAAATCTGGGCTGGAGACCTACTGGACACTGGGGGTCAAGAGAGCATAGATGAGAGCGAGAGTCACTGTGGTCACTTAGGAAGAGAGTGTAGGGTGAGAAGAACATGGGAGCAAGGGTGGAGCCCAAGAACTCCCTCGTCTGGAGGTGAGTTAGAGAATGAGGCAACTGAGAAGGATCAGGCAAAGGAGAAAAATAAAGAGATACAGTGTCAGCGAACCAAGGGGAAAATGTTCCAGAAAGTGGAAGTGGTCAAATGTGTCAAAGGCTGCTGGAGAGGTGAACTCAGATGAAGACTGAAGAGTTTCGTCTGGATTTGCTGAATGGGGATCAGACAGGTGGTGGCTGTGCCTGAGGTGCATTAGCCAGAAATTGAACCTAGGTCTCCTGCATGGAAGGTGAGAATTTTACCATTGAACCACCAATGCCTCACATTCTGTATGTATAGAAAACCTTTGTTCTTATTTTAAAGATTATTTTCCGCTTTTCCCCTAATAGCTCTGTGAGATAGACTTTTAAAATTGTTCATTACCTCCATGTAAAAGCAATTGAGTTTGCAGTAGTGATTGACGCATGCAGAGGCCTCATATGTTACAGAAAATATAGAAAGTTGAGTATATAACTTTCAAAATTCTTCCAATCTATGGTTTAATAATCCTTTGATATGCTGCAACCAAATTTTCTTAATCTGACATACTTAAAAGTCTAATACAGCCCATGGTTGAGAAAATTGATGAAAATATATCAGTATACCAGTATATGTGTTTGTAGGTGGGATGAATAAATAGGGATAAAATAAAAGTTAACAGAAAGTGCTTCAACAACTTTATTTAAGCATTATCTGTCTAGCATAGGCAATGTATATTATAACTCCTTGACATACCTTCAAAAATGTAGATGGGGAGGGAAGAATATAGGACACTGTACAAATAAAGAGGCCTAAATTTTAGAATGTGCCAGGTATTTCAGGGAAGGGACATTCTAGACAGATTTTTTTAAAATAAAATCTCATGTTTTCAATTTTCTGTCTATGAAGGGAAAACGAACAAACACACACACGGATGCCATCACACACCTCAGCAGGAACAATAAATTTCCCAGCTATCTCCCCCAACTCCCTAAAAAAGCAATTTAATGCACCACTGGAGGTTGTCTATTAATTGGACTAGAAATAAAGTAGCCTGCAAGCTTTGGCTGGGGAAAACAGTTTGTGTGTTTGCCTGTGTGTGTGTGTGAGTATGTGTGTTGTGTGTGTACACACATAAGCGTGTGCACACGTGCGTGTGCGCACACACACATATATACACACTTATGTATATATATTTCATCCACAAAGTAAACAATCAACACTAGCACGTCATTTTCTAATTACAAGGCTGTTTCATAAACTGTAAATGCTAACATGGGAGAGGTAAATCATAGAAATTTAATTAATAAAACAGTTTAGACACTTAAACCCATATGTGCACCCCTGGGGGCACCACATCAATAATAGAAGCTTGCAGGCGTATTTTAGACATTTTATGCAATCATTTGCAGATCTAGTAGTCGATAATCATTACAAATGGCATTCACCCTCCTCTCGCTGTACCCAAGAGTGAATTTTCATTGGTTAAACGTTCTTTTCTCTTCAGATGGTCTCTTAGGGTTGCTAGGAGTGGGGGAGCACGGGGTTTTTCAATGCACTCCTTCCCTGAGTGAGCAGAATTGCAGGAAGTGAAAGAGCCCCATCCAACCAGAATGTAGAAATGAGAATTCTGGGATGACAGGCGCAGGATTCTCCCTTTTTCCTTTCAATAAAGGGGAGAGTTAGAAGATAATAAATGTCAGAGAATGGAAATTCAACCTTTGAATTTGTCTATTTTTAGATCTTTCTTTTTTACCTTTTCAAACTGTGTCTCTAGAATCCTCATACATTACTGATGGGAATGTAAACTAGTGCAGTTACTATGGAAAAGGGTTAGTCAGTTTCTTGTATTCATGGTTAAACATAAATTTATCATACAACCATCAATTCCATTCCTAGGTATTTTTCCAAGAGAAATGAAGACATGTATTCACACAAAAACTTGTACACAAATGTTCATAGCAGTATTATCTACGATAGCCAAAAAAAGTGGATACAACCAAACTATTCATCCAATGATGAATGGATAAACAAATTGTGGTCTATCCATACAATGGAATACTATTCAGCAATAAAAAATAGTGAAGTTCTGGTATATGTTACAAATGGATGAACCCTGAAAACATTATGCTAGGTGAAGGAAGCCACACACACACACACGCACACACACTCAAAACACATTGTATGATTCCATGCATATGAAATGTCCAGAATAGTCAAATCCATAGAGACAGAAAGTAGTGGTGCCTTGTTCTGGGGACAGGAGGTAGGGTTGACTGTAAATAGACACAGGGATCTTACGAGGGTGATGGAAATGTTCTAAAACTGGATTATGGTGATGACTGCGCAACTCAGTAAATGCAATAAAAGTAATCTAACTGTACACCTAAAATGGGTGAATTTTATAATGTGTAATTATTCTTCAAGAAATTTATTTAAAAATTATGTCCATGATTTTATCTATGTTTCTTAGCTTTCCAAAAACAAAAAGGAAATCATGTTGAATTATATTCATATAAGATAACGAATAGTGAAGTGTTTTGTCACTGTATAGGACTAAATCCAAACAAATGTCGTTGATTTGTTGTTGTAATTGTGGTTACCTTTGATACAGTTGGAGCCCTGGTGGCACAGTGGTTAAGAGTTTGGCTGCTAACCAAAAGGCTGGCAGTTTGAATCCACCAGCGGCTCCTTGGAAACCCTATGGGGCAGTTCTATTCTGTCCTATAAGGTAGCTATGAGTCAGAATTGACTCAATGGCAAAGAGTTTTTGGTTTTGGTACAATTTATGTATACAGTATATGCATACGCAGATCCCTAGTTACCAAACGATCAATCTTTCACTTTGCACTTCTCATCGGAGAGATATAATAACAACAATCATTTACTGGGTCTTACTAAGAACTATGCATGTTATATGTATTACCTTGTTAATCAATGTAATCATCCTAATGAGATAAATGATTTAATATCCCCATTTAATACATGAGCCAAAGTTTAACCATTTGCCTGAGTTATTCAGCAGCGGCCGAGCTGGGATTTGAACCCAGTCAGCTCCTGGCTGCACTCTAACCTGCCATCATCACAGGTCCCTCTGTAGGAGTCAAGTTCTCTCTCTGGAATCTGAAATTAGTCACCATCTGTTCGTGGGAAACTTTAAAAGAAGCCAATGTGGGCCAAATAAGCTGTGCTCAAGAGACAGTGTGAATGTACACAGGCCGAGTTATCAGCATTCGCTGCATCAAAGAGACAGAAACAAGACTGACTCTCAACCTTTCCTTCATAGGCCTCTGCATTGTTTGACCTATTATAATCAATGCATATTATTTTTGTAATTAAAAAAAAAAATAGAACACCATTTCTTCTCAGAGAAAAGAAAGAAAGAAGCAGATAACAAAGCCATAGACACTTAAGTCAATTGTTCCGAGTTTGGTTGTTTCCAAATTTGCCCAGTTTACCCATCTTCAGCAAGAAAAATCGAACAACTCTTTTAATCATGTGACTTATCATTCCCAGAGGTCATCACAACCTAAAGGAAATGAGCCTGTGAATAAAAGGACTTAATTTTAATAGAAATGAGAAATTCCCTCCTTGGCGTGAGCCCTGCCTTCCTGCAGCCATGGCTGCTGGTGCTGGGCAGACAGCTTCATCCCTGTGTTTTATGACTACTGGGAAATTCCTGTAAGTGTCTGAGAGCATCTTCGGAATGCATTTGCAAATCTATGTTTCCGTATGTATAAGGAAAGCCCAGATTTAAAAATACATTGCACGTATCTTCCAAACATTGTTTATCATTTGAAAGGAATATATTTTAGTATAAAAGCATTAACACAAAATGGTTGTAAGGTTTCCACAAAGAATATAGAGATGAAATAAGAAGAAATACATTGACCATGAAAAATGGTAGGGAAAGTCCTATTGCAATGCCAATAATAATGAAAAACAAACATTTTTTAAAATTGATAAAGATTTATAAAATTAGATTAAAGGCTTATGCTTGAGGATCTTGTCATGACCTCAACTTGCTCGACTTCAGTGAGGTATAACCAGAACATCCTCTCTGTTATGACAGTCTCCAAACATTTCTCTTATATCTTCACATCTACTGAATCTTCTCTTCCCCCTCAGTCACTTCCTGTCCTCTAATACTTCTGAACTTCATATCCATCCATCATCCATCCATCCATCCATCCAACCCTTGCTAGCATCACTAAACTCTGGTTACAATGTGAACCATATGATTAGCCATTTTAGAGTGCCTTCACAGCACCCCCAAGATCGACATCTTCTTGTCCTTCTGCCATGTCTTACACAAAATAGGAACTCAATAAATATTTCTGACTTCCTAGCTTGCCACTAGGTGTTGATGAAGAAAAGTAATAAAACTGTCTTGATTGAAACCACTAAAACGTGTTGAAGTCTAACGCCAGCTGACCACTTACTCTGAAATCCCTCCATTCAACTCCAAGTGACTTCATACTGACTTTCCAATAGGAGTGTAATATATCCTTATTGTTTCTCAACACTGCCTGCCTTGAAAATAACACCAAGTCAAGGCTCCTTCCCAGACCAGTTATTACATGAGAAATACTTCCAGATCAGGACCCAGGCATCAGTCTATCTAAAGGCTCCTGGGTGGTTCTCACATACAGGCACGGTAGAGAAGCCTGTATCCCATTTCTATCTCCCCACTGTGAGTAGTGAGAGGAGCAAGATAGGTTCCTCCTATGTTGAGGTGACTAAAGTCACCTGGTATATGTTTCTTCAAATTCCCTCTTCATTCTACTGAAATATCTCTTTGGCGCAAGATTCAGCAAACTTTTTCTGTGAAAGACCGTATAGTAAATGTTTTAGGCTTTGTGGGCCGAGAGACAATGTCCTCAACTCTTCCGGCAGCTGTTGTCACTGAAAGGCTATTAGTCTTTTGCTACAATTTATATTTTAAAATGTAAAAAACCATTTGTATTTGTTTCCTAGGGCTGCTGAAACAAATCACCACAAACTGGGTGCCTTAAAACAACAGATATTGTCTTACAGTTCTGGAGGCTAGAAGTCTAAATTGAGGGTCTGGGCAAGGCCATGCTCTCTCTAAAGGCTCTAAAGGAGGATCCTTCCTTGTCTCTACCAGGTTTTGGTAGTCCAGGAGTTCCTTGGCTTATGGCAACAGAACTCCATCTCTGCCTCTGTCCTTCACATGATCGTCTTCCCTCTGTGTCTTTCCGTCTTCACGTGGTGTTCTATTCTCTGTGTCTCGTCTCTTCTATATGGACACCAGTAATAAACACTTTAGGCCCCTCTAATGACTTCATGTTAACTTAATTAATTACATCTGCAATGACTTTGTTTCCACATCAGGGCACATTCACAGGTACAAAGGTATGTCACTTGAACATATCCTTTTGGGAGACACAGTTCAACCCATAACACCATTCTTGACTTGTGGCCGTAAAAAGCAGGCATGGGGCCACAGTTTGCCAACTTTTTTTTTGTTTGTTTGTAGCCCTTGATACACGCAATTAATGATCCTTTCCCTCCTAAACCTTGACTTTCATGTCAGTAAACCACCTTAGCTATCTCCCTTTCTGTCTCATTCATCAGTTCTTGTGTGTGTGTGTGTGTGTGTGTGTGTGTGTGTGTGTGTGTGTGTGTGTGTAGGGGGGGCGACAGGGGGCGTGTTCCTGCTGACCCAAGCTGTTTCTGAGGCTATGTTGTCAGTCAAGCCGGAGATACACTTTTTTTTAAACAAGGTGCAGCTCCCCCGGGAGGCTGACAAGGCTGGCCCCAGCTGCTTCTCAGAGAGACTGCTCTTATGGAGCAGTGGACTCCTACAAAGTGGAGAACAGCCTTGCCTCCCTTTGTTGGATGCATTGCCACCTCAAGGCCATCTGACTAGGGTTTATACTCTTTCAGAAAGCCAAGGCCATGGCTATACAACCAGAATTGGAGAAAGCAGCAGCGGTACTTCCTGTTTTCACAAAGCCCCATTCTGCCAAGAGTCTAAGTTCTTATCGAGGTCACTTGAATGAACAAACCTTGTTTCCCTATCGTGGAAAAACTGACCCAAAATGTTTACTGAGAATATCTGTCAGTTGCTCAGCATATTCAAATCTATATTCAAATGTCCTCTCTGACTCAACAGTTAGTAGCGGGGGGCGGTTGTGTGGAGGAAAATCTTCCCCCATCTGAGAAGTAGGAAGGGCCTCTTGCTGGATTTTGAAGCTACTAGGCATCCTAATGAAGCTGACTCGGTTTACATTTTAACAATATCACACAAATGTATTACGTGGCACTTTTCCAATAACCACTTCAATAGCACTCATTTTGACACTACTCATTGTTATGAAAAGTGAAATAAATACAGCAACATTCTGTGATAGGGTGCATGGGGTGGGAAGCTGGATTTCATTTTCTTTTCAAATCAGATATCCCAAGCACACACTAGTGTAAAACGCAGGATTCTTGTGGCCGAGATTCTGTGACGCACTTTTCCTACTTGCGTGAATTAGCCTGAGTCCTGGGCTTTTCCTGCCCACCCGCCGTCTGGGACACCTGTACAATAACAAAGCCTTGGGGTCTGGTTCTCTGATCCATTCTAGGAACCAAAGTACTGTGTTTACCCTACAACCTCAGCAACAGTCAGTCTTGGTTAAAGGTACTGCTTCAGGATGTTAATGAGAAGACCTGGTCAAGACTTCTTGCTTCTTGCCTCTCTGCCCTGATAAGAAAATGAAAAACCAATTCTGTTCCCCTATTGGCAATACCGGAGCCCTGGTAGTGCAGTGGTTAAGAGCTCAGCTGCTAACCAAAAGGTCGGCAGTTCGAATCCACCAGCCGTTCCTCAGAAACCCTATGGGGCAGTTCTACTCTATCCTCTAGGGTTGCTGTAAGTCGGCACAACTCAACAGCAATGGTTTGGTTTGGTTTTTTGGTATTGGCAATACCAAGGAGCCCTGGTGGCGCAGTGGTTAAGCACTCGGCTACTAACCAAAAGGTCAGCAGTTTGAACCTACCAGACATTCCTCAGAAGAAAGATGTGGCAGTCTGCTTCCATAAAGATTTACGGCCTTGGAAACCCTATGGGGCAGTTCTACCTTGTCCTATAGGGTCACTATGAGTTGGAATCAACTGGACGACAGTGAGTTTGGATTTTTTTATTGGCAATACCCAGAGCAGTTTAGATGTGGCCCCCAGAGGACATAATCAGGAAAGCTCACAAGATGTCACTAAAGAAGCAGGCTTGTTGACACTGGCAGTTTGTGCTACATTGTGCTGAGAAGGAAATCTTCCTAGTTTCTGTCTATCCCCTCTCCAGTCCTCAGACAAGGAGGTGGGCATTTCTCATCTTGCCTTAGTGTCTTAGTTTTCTAGTGCTGTTGTGACACAAAATACCACAAGTGGATGGCTTTAAAGAACAGAAATTTATTTTTTTGCAGTTCAGGAGACTGAAAGTCCAAATGCAGCTTCAAGTAGTTGCCAACAATCCTTGTAGATGTATCTGTCTGTCATTTGCCTTCCTCTCCTTCCTGTGTGTCTCTCTGTGTCCATTCTTCTCTTTTTAGAACTCAGAAGTGATTAGATTTAGGACCTACCCTACTCAGATATGACCTAATGAACATAACAAAAACTTTATTTCTAAACGGGATCGTATTTACAGGTATGGGGCCAGGATTGCAATAGATTTGTTGGGGGGACGCAATCCCTAACACTTGGGATATACATCTAGACATACCTAAGGTTTAAAATGCCAAAAGCTAAGCTCAATATCCCCCTGTGTATCCCAGCCAAAACACTTTGCCCCCTAAGTATAGGGAGCACCCTCACTAAGAGCTGATGATTTACCTTGGGCTCTTCCTTTGACTCATCCCTTTTTTTCATGGAGCTGCAGATGTAACATTTGGGCAATGACTGACTATTCGTTGATTGGTTGGAACACTATCTCAGCATTGGAAGGGAGCTTGGGTAGGTTACGTGGTTAATCTTCATGCAGTGCATCGATCCCCTCCATGTTATCATCAGTAAGGGTTGTCCCACTTCGACTTTTAGTACCTCCAGCAATGATAATGTCACAGCCATGTGAGGCATCCACTCAGATGTTGGATAGCACCATCTTTCTTCCCAGTCACCATATGGAAAAAAGCAAAGGCGAAGGTGATTTTTCCTCCAATTATATTTCTTACTTAAAAAACAAATAAATAAAATGGGTCCTGCAGCGTGTTGTAATTAAAGGAAGATGTGCTCTGCAATCAAGATGAACCTAGGTTTATATCGTGCAATCCCACTCCATGGATGTGTAACTTTTAGCAAGCTTATTTTTCATCTTAAAAAATAAAAATTACATTGCTTATATATCTCATTGATTCAACAAATATGGAAAGAATATATAATATGTGCCAGGCATATCCTTGATACAGCAGTAAACAAAAATCCCTGCCCTAGCATTCTACTGCGGGGATTCAAGCAAACCAAATAAAGGAGTAGATTACATAGTATGTTAGGTGATTGGTGCTATGGAGAAAAATAAAGCACGGGAGAGGAATGAGGAATGAGAAATCAACATTTAAGCAAAGATTTAAAGAAGAGAGAGAAAAGCATAAGGATTCGGAGGGAGAGCATTCCAGGAAAGGGGAACAAGCCCTGAGATGAGACAGTGCCTGGCATAATCTGGAATAATAAGGAGGCCAGTGTGGTAGGAGATGGGGAGAGCAGAAAGAGACCAAGTCAGGGAAGTAAGAGGAGGATTTCACTTTAAATGCGAGGGTTTTAAGCAGAGACGTGACATGATCTGACCTGTATTTTAATAGGATCCCTCTAATTGCTGTATCAAGAAGAGATTATAATGGGGCAAGGGTTGTTGTTGTTGTTAGTTGCCATTAAGTCAGCTCCAACTCATGGCAACTTCACGTATAACAGAATGAAATGTTGCCTGGGGCCTGTGCCAACTTCATGAGCTTTGATGTGTTTGGGCCCATTGTTTCGACTATTGTGTCCATTCATCTCATTGAGGGTCTCCCTCATTTCTGTTGACCCTCATCTTTACCAAGCATGATGTCTTCTTCTAGCAATTGACCTCTCCTGATGACATAGCCAAAGTAAGCAAGCCAAAGTCTTGTCATCCTCACTTCTAAGGAGCATTCCAATCGTATTTCTTCTTAGACTGATTTGTTCATTCTTCTAGATTTCCATGGTATATTTAGTGTTCTTTGCCACCACCTTAGTTCTAGTCCATCAATTCTCCAAGGGCAAGGGTAGAGCCAGGGAAACCAGTTAGGTGGCATATTAGTTTCCTAGGGCTATGGTAACAAAGGACACAAATTGGGTGGCTTATCAAAACAAATTTATTTTCTCACAGTTCTGGAGGTTAAAAGTCCAAAATCAGGATGTTGGCCATGTTGTTTCCTTCTGAGGGCTCTGAGGGAGAATCTGTTCATGACTCTCCTAACTTCTGGTCTGGTAGGCTACTTGAGTGTCTTTGTGACATGGTCCCTAACTTCTCCCAGAACAAGTGATACAAGAGAGAGAATGAAGAGGAAGGTGCTGTACTTTTTATGACCTTGTTTTCAAAGTCACACACTTTTAGTTCCAAATTATTTTATTTGTTAGAAGCAAGTCAATAAGCCCAGCTCACACTCAAGGGGAGGAACATTAGGCATCAGCATTTGAAAAGAGGATTATCAAAGAACAAGTGTACACATTTTAAAACCACCATATTGGAGGCAACAAGAATCATGCCACAATTTCTGTACTCACAACTAGAAGAGTGGAGCTGTCATTAATTGCAATGTGGACAACAACGAGTGAATAGGAATATCCAGGATTTGGTTCTGGCCATGTTAACTTTGAGTTGCTTAAGATACATCCAAATGGAGACTTTAAGTAGGCAGTTGAACACATGAATCCGGAGTCAGATGAGTGCTCTGTGCTTTAAATATGAATTTGGGAATTTTTAGCATATAGGTGTCTTTTAAAGCCATGAAACTTAGTGTGAAGAGAAGATGAGAAGAGAGGAAAGGAGAGGAGAGAAAAGAT
This sequence comes from Trichechus manatus latirostris, assembly GCF_000243295.1. NCBI lineage: Eukaryota > Metazoa > Chordata > Mammalia > Sirenia > Trichechidae > Trichechus > Trichechus manatus. Next base: position 1,282,280 of record NW_004444159.1, read on the forward strand.
CTGAAGTCTGAGCCCTAGAACTTTCTAACAAAAAGAGAAAGAGTTATGAGGAGGAACCAGTAAAGGAGTCTGCAAAGGAGTTGCCAGTGGAGTAAGAAAAAAACCAGCAGATTGACATTTTGGAAGTCAGATGAAGAAAAGGTTTCAAGGGATAGAAAGTGATCAGCTTTGTCAAATGCTACTGATGAAGTAAGGTGAAGACTGAAAACTGACCATTGTGTTTAGTTATGTAGAGGTCACCAGTGACCTTGACAAGACAGGTTCAGTAGAATGTTAAGAAGATAACCCGACTGCATTAAATTTGAGAGAAAATAGAAAGAGGAATTGTTGAAATGATTAAAGCCATCTGGTACACATTTCTACAAATTCCCTCCGCACTCTGTTCCGAATTGTTTTTAGAATCACTGATGATCTCTTAGTTATCAAATCCAGGGGCTTGTTTGAATGTTTTATACACCTTGGTCTTTTTGCAGCCTTTGATTTCATTGATCATTTCTTTCATTCTTCATCTTTGACTTTCATGTCATTGCACCATCTTGGTCATCATCCCTCTATATTTTCCCTTCTCTGTCCCATTCATCAGTGTGCTTGTGTGCGTGTGTGTGTGCATGTGTGCATGCGTGTGTGCATGCGTGTTTGCGTGCACGTGTGCGCGTGTGTGTGTGCGTGTGTGCGTGTGTGTGTGCGTACTTAATCTTTTCTGCTGACCTGAGCTGCTTCTGTGACCAGACGTCTGTCAAACTGGAAATCTAATTTTCTTTCTTAACCCAATTGCAGCTCACCGCTGAAACCCACCTGCTTATCTTTTGAGGAATTTTGTCACAAAAGAATGGAGCTATAGCTGGAGGAAAAATTGGAATCAAGACAAAGCTTTTTTCTCAGGTAGGATAAATAACTGAATGTTTGGCTACTGATACAGTAGAGAAGAATAATGCAGTAGAGACAACAGGGAAGAGAGAAGAGAGCACTGATGACTATGGTGAATATACTAAATGAGATAATGTTGTGGTTGCTGTTAGCTGCTGTCGAGGTGACTCTGACTCATGGCAACCTTATGTACAACATAATGAAATGCTGCCCGGTCCTGTGTCATCCTCACAATCACCAACATGTTCAAGTCCATCCTTGCGGCTATTGTGCCAATCCATGCTCTAGCTGGCCCTCTACTTCACCAAACATGATGTCCCCCTCCAGTGATTGATCCCTCCTGATGATGTGTCCAAAGCAAGTGAGTTGAACAATGTTCTGTTATGATCCATAGGGTTTTCAGTGGCTGATTTTCAAAAGCAGATCACCAAGCCTTTCTTCCTAGCCTGTCTTAGTCTGGAAGCTCCACTGAAACCTGCCCACCATGGGTGCCCCGACTGGTATTTGAAATATCAGTGGCATAGCTTCCAGCATCATAGCAACATGCAAGCCATAACAGTGCAACAAACTGACAGGCTGGTGGTGGAAGATGATATTAGCACCCATTTATTAAGTCTCACGTGTGAGATGATGTGAAGTACTTTAACTACATTATCCCATTTATTCTACCTGCAGTCCTAGCAGATAAGGCATAATCATTCTGTGTTGCAGAGGGTGAATTTGAGGTTGCTCAATGCTGTCAAGTCGATTCCAACTCACCTGAGAGTCACTGATGACCTCTTAGTTGGCAAATCCTGGGGCTTTTTTGAATGTTACAAAAGTAGAACTGCCCATGTGTTACAGAGTAGAACTGCTCCAGAGGGTTTTCTGGGTTGTAATCTTTACGGAAGCAGATTGTCAGGCCTTTCTTCCACAAAGCAGCTAGGCAGGCCAACCGTTAGGTTAATACTCAAGTGCAAACCACTTGTGCCACCCAGGCTCCTGGTGAGGTTAGACAGGTTCAAGAACATGCCAAGGTTACTCAGAGAGCGGACAGTAGAGCTGGGGCTTTTCCTCACGTCTGTCTGGCCCCACAGACTCTTCCCAGTGCTGGCACGCCGCAGGATTCAATGAGTGCGTTTTTTTGCTGTTGCCGTTGTTTGTTTTGGTTTTTTTGCTTCTTTTATCCTTCCTATTAGGGAATTCCTCCAAAATTCTATCTTTCCTTCATAAAATTAAAATAATTGAGGAAATTATCATTTAATTTTGCTGATATAAATTAGATTCTTTAATGTATACCTTCATGCTCACCAGCCATGCAATTCAATTTTTAGAGTGAAGTTTCTAATGTTTGTATAGCAAACGATTATTTGTCTAGAATCATTGGGCATCAGGGAATCTGGTTAGTTGAATAATATGAATGAAAGTTTTGCGCCATATGAGGATTACCCATTTTCAAAGAAAATAAATTCAGAAAACTATCCTTAGCATGTTAACCCACGTAAGATCTTCTTTACTATCTATGAAAGTATTCCAGTGCCTCAGGGCTGTGGTTATGAAAATGAATTATCATCACGCAGTTCTAAGAAAAATAATTCTGACTATTGAATCTTCTTGCTTTCTGAATTCTGAATCAATGGCAGTTTGCTTACCATGTCAGAAGAAATTTGTTGGGAAACAAAGGCAGGAAACCAAAGCAGCTTAGGTTACAGTTAAGGATTCCAAAATGTACTCTGAGTGGACTTCAGCCAACCCAGAGAGTAAGAGAGTGGGACATTAACTGATTCTTCCAAGAAGTTTCACTGCTCCCAAGAACCTAGGGTTGGCCTTCCCGCGTGGGGACAAGATTTTGAATCAAGCCTCATTCTCTGCAGTCCCTGCAATCATACAAAAACAGTAATCCCCTCCGTGCCATCATATTTGAGCCCAGTGCAGTGGTATGTCTTCTATAATTCTCTATTTCTATAGCTAAGCATTTTGACAGAACTGTTATGATTGACATGCACCATCCGTTTTAACAAGTTTGATACATTTACAATAATTGTCATTCTGTTGAAACTTTTCCTTCTTAGCCTCAGCCTGAAGACCACTATGGTGGGAAAATTGGAGCAAAATTAGTTGAACTGCTTCTGAGTTATATGAACATGAGGGGGGAAAGGCCACACTTTCCCTTTACACATAAAAACAATAGCCCCAAATTATTCATTTCTTTTTAACTCCGACATTATCAAGTAGTAGTAGCACACTTGACCGCATTTCGTTTCTTCTTTTTTTTTTTCCTAATTTTTGCTTACCTTTGAAAGTTCGCTTTCAAAAAGAACAGGAACTATACGCTACGTTGTTCAATCAAACTAATTTTTAACGATATTCAAGAGTTTTTCCTTTGGTTCCCAAGATGATATCAATGCTTCTCAATGAGAAAGGAAAAAATCAATTCAATTATCAAAGCACGGTTAATTGCTTTCAAGATTAGGGTGATTTAAAGAGCAGCAAAGTATTTTACCTGTACTCAGCAGTTTTGGCTAAGGATATTCTCCTAAGCACACCAGGAAGAGAAGTTTAAAATTTCATCAGCTCACTCATCACCTTCTTCCCAGCAATCCCCACGCTTGCCATTAACAGAGTTAGTAGCAGGAGCTCCTGGGCCGAAGACCCACACACTGGGACGTTATTTTCAACTATTATTATGTTTCATCTCTCAAAAGACCAATATTTTTAGGCTTTAGTGCTTGGCACTCCGACTACTTGAATACTTAACCAAAATCGTTTCTTGTACTTACATAGAATAAAGAAAATACCCTTTCAATTTTAGGCTTCTCCCACCTCACGTATTCACTGATGTCTAGGATTATTCTGTGAGTGTTACTTCAGTTTAGTTCGATGTGTTTCAGCTTGTCTCCTGTTAGAAGACCATGCTAGAAGGTGTTAATGTGGAGGTAAATAAGACATGGCTCCTGCTATTAAAGAGCTTACAATCTAGCAGGAGGATACACAAGAGCAGGAAGCATCTCAATTCCAAGGGTAAGATGTAGTTAGGCCCCGGGTAAGGCCACACCAGGATGGTGTCCCAAGAAGCAGATGTCTGCTCTAAGAAGTGCAGGATGACAGGAAGGCAGCTGGGGAAGGGGACGGATATCCCATCGTGAGCGCCCAACGTCAACAAAAACATCGAGACTGCCAGCCTGGTGTGTAGAGGAAATTCCTCGATGTCTGGTATTGTTGTTATTAGCTGCTGTTGAGTCAGCCCTTGACTCATGGTGACCCCCTTGCACAATGAAGCAAAACGCTGCCGGGTCTTGCACCATCCCCATCGATTTCACATCAGAACATTGTGATCCATAGGGTTTTCACCGGCTGATTTTCAGAAGCGGATTAGCAGGCCTTTCTTCCTAGTCCATCTTAGTCTGGAAGCTCCACTGCAACCTGCTAAGCATCATAGCAACACACATGCCTCCACTGACAGAGGCTGCCCATCAGGTGCATTGACCAAGAGTCAAAGCCGGGTCTCCTGCACAGAAGGCGAGAATTCTACCCCTGAACTGCCAACGTTTGGGCATGAATTGCAAGCCAGAGAGGAAGGCCCTCCTGCTAAGCGTCAGAGGCTGTACAGGTTAAGTTACATGGCCGAGGTCACTCAGAGCTGGGCTTTTCCTCCCGTCTGTCTGATGCCATAGACTCTTCACAGTCGCTGGTCCATAGCAGGATGCAGTGAGCAATTTTGTCGGCTTCTTGTAGCTTCCCATACTTGGATTTTTCTTTCAGAAAATTATCCTGCAGGCAATGGGGAAGCACTAAAACATTTTAAATGGGAGCTATAACATGAACAAAATTATGTAAAAAACACAGTCGTAACGTTTTTTAAATGTTAATGTCTTTTTATAATTAAAAATATATTATGTGCATCATAGACAATTTGGAAATTACAGATTTCTGTTCTAATTATCTGTAATCTCACCACCCAGAGATAATAGGCACTGACATTGTTCTGTTTTTCCTAGCGATCTTTCAGAGGTATACATATATATTTTATGCATGTGTATATATAAATTAATGATATGAAAACAATAGATTCTTAACAGATGATCCACGGGTTACAGGGTAGGGGGAGAGCAGGCTGATTGGGAAGATGCCTTGAGAAGACCGTGGAAGCGTAGAGGGAGCCTCGGATCCTCCCCACCATGGAAGAAAGAGGGGGAGAAGAACTGTAAGGAGGATGAAGAAGGTGCAGCCGAGCTCTACATGGAAAGAAAGAGTCAGGAAGTCAACCTCTATTTGGATGCATGGTATTTAGCTGGGATTTATCACGTTGTTTAATATAACACTGTGTAATGTAAATCTCCTCCGCTCTTTCCTTTAAATTTCTTAAGTAAATTCCACGTTGCTCATTCATTCAGGATTTTGTACCAGTAAAGTTTGGAGGATGGTAAAAAAGGGCAGGATACTGTTAGACACTGGGAAACATAGCTTTATGAGAGAAGGAAAAATATACCTGGATTTATCTCATTTGTAGAAGGAATATAGTGTGATTCCACCAAAAGCCAAACCCACTGCCTCTGAGTCAGTTCGGACTCATAGCGACCCCATGAGGTTTCCAAGGCTGTAAAACTCTACAGCAGCAGACTGCCACATCTTTCTCCTGAAGATCCACTGGTGGTTTCGAACCTGTGATCTTTTGGTTAGCAGTAGATCACTTTACCCGCTGTGCCACCAGGGCTCCTTATAGTGTGATTAGGGAAAGAATGTAATTCTCTTTTATGAAAGGAGTATATCTTATTTTTCTAAAACCCATATTTGGATCTATTTCTTTCTAATAAACTGTTTAAAATGTGAGTTAGTTCCCTTTATTTCACCACTCCATGAACCTACAATTTTTGTTAACATGATCTGGAATTTTGGATCTAGATTTTTTTTTTATTTATATTATATATCTTCTATTTCAAGAAGCATTTTTATAATTACATTAAATTGTATAACTGTTAAAAATGTTATACTTAGCTCTGTGTTTCTCTAGTTTTATTATTTAGTTTTCATGTATAAAATAGGAAAAATGTGTGTGTGTGTGTGTTTGTATGTAACATTCAGGAGTTCTTTAGACTATATTGACTACATGATGCTGTATGTCTTTGAGTAAACTTTTTACAGAAAGAGTAAACGAACAATGATAACTGGTATTTAGTTAGCACTAACCATGTGCCAGACACTGTTCTTTATCTGTATTAACTCATTTAATCTATAAACAACTCTATAAGGTAAACTACTATTGTCATCAACTTTTTACAAATGAGAAAGCTACAACACAGAGAAGTTAAGTAACTCACCTGAAATCTCACAGCTATCAAGTGGCAGAGTTGGGTATTATGATGCCAGAGTCTATAGGCTCAACTCTTTCACTGTACTGTGTGCTGGATCTTATGAATCCTTCCATATCTGAGATGTTCACTGTTACTGTCATATTTGAAAAATATGAGTAGATATGATCAACTAAGGTGAGAACTGAACATTTTTTTGAATTTGGCTATAAGGAAGTCATGGATGACCTGTGCCCGAGGTATTTCAGAGGCACCACAGAGGTGGAAAGCAGATTAAAGGGGCTGGAGGAGAGAGGGAGCTACTAACTGGAGTGTGTTGTAAGTTCAGGGAAGAGAGTACATATAGATAAATTAATCTATCTAGCTGGTCCCTCGGTGGCATGAAACATATGCACTCAACTGCTACCCTGAAGATTGGTGGTTCAAACCCACTCAGCAGTACCATAGAAGATAGGCCTGGCCACCTGCTTCTGTTAAGATTACAGCCAAGAAAATCCTATGGAGCACTTCTCCTCTGTAACACATGGCGTCGCCATGAGTGAGAAATAACTTGACAACAACTAACTACAACAGTCTAGATCTATCTATCATCTATCTAGCCATCTATCTTTTTATCTATCTGAACATATATGTCTGCATCTATGTGTGTATGAAGGAACCCTCGTGGTGCAGTAGCTAAGCACTTGACTGCTAACCGAAAGGTCGGTGGTTTGAACCTACCAGTGGCTCTGCGGGAGAAAAGACCTGGCAATTTGCTTCCGTAAAGATTACAGCCTAGGAAACCCTTTGGGGCAGTTATACTCTATCCTATAGGGTCATTATGAGTTGGAATTGACTCGATTTGATGGCACACAACAACAACGTGTATGTATGGGTGCATGAGTGTGTGAGAGGTAGAAAGCACCCTCTCTATATATAGACAAACAGAGACAGAAAGTTATAGATATGTAGTGGGAGGAAATTAGCATGTTTGTAGGCTAAAAACACCGTAACACAGGGGGGAAAATGTAAGTAATTGAGGAGCTAAGCCCCAGAAAAAAATGGGAAACAATGGGATCAGATGCCTAAATGGAGGAGCTGACCTTGAATAGAAAGGGCCTCTCTTCCTCTGAGCCTGGTGAGAAGGCAGTACAGGTGGGCACAGACGTACTCTACAGCTGGGGATGATCAGAAGTTGTAGCTCATGCCTGGTGCCAAGCTTATCTGTTGAGAGTGACAGGGATGGGGGTTGCATAGTTGTGGAGAATGGTGAAGCTGGGAAGGTACCCTGAGGAGAAAGGGGGATGCTATGACATAGAATAAGAAAAACATGGTTGTCATGGATTGAATTGTGTCCCCCCAAAATATGTGTCAACTTGGCTGGGCCATGATTCCCAGTATTGTGTGGTTGTCCTCCATTTTGTGATTTGATGTAATTTTTCTATGTGTTGTAAATCCTAATCTCTGCCTGTGGTTAATGAGGCAAGATTAGGTTATGTTAAAGAGTATTAGGGTGGGATGCAACACCCCTACTCAGGTCACAGCCCTCATCCGACTATAAAGGAGTTTCCCTGAGGTGTGGCCTGCATCACCTTTTATCTTACAAGAGATAAAAGGACAGAGAAGCTAGCAGAGAGAGGGGGACCTCATACCACCAAGCAAGAAGCTCCAGAAGCTGAGTGCATCCTTTGGACCCAGAGGTCCAGCACCAAGAAACTCCTAGGTCCAGGGGAAAATGACAAGGACCTTCCCCCAGAACTGACACAGAGAGAAAGCCTTCCCCTGGAGCTACCTGTTGACCCATTGCCATCGAGTAAATTCCAATTCATAGCGACACTATAGGACAGAGAAGAACTGCCCCATAGGGTTTCCAAGGAGCATCCGGTGGATTCGAACTGTCGACCTTTTGGTTAGGAGCCAACCTCTTAACCACTGCACGACCAGGGCTCCTCCCCTGGAGTTGGCGCCCTATATTTGGACTTGTGGCCTCCTAGACTGAGAGAATGAATTTCTTTTTGTTAAGGCCATCACCTGTGGTATTTCTGTTACAGCAGCACTCTAGATGACTAAGACAATAGTCAAGTTGTGCTGCAGGTTTAATTGAGATTGGGAGGCCAGGTATTTGGAGAGAATATTTTTTGGTAGGATCTGCAGTTCTTTTATTATCCTAATATTTATTAAATATTATGTGCAAAGCTTTAAACTAAGTGCTCTTCAGGCAGTATCGCATTTAAACAACCCATTTACTGAGGCATGGGGAGTTCAAAATAAATCTACCCTGTGTCCACAGCTATTAAGAAAAGGAGTAAGGAAGTGAACTATGAGATTTAAGATTCCCCGAGGTACATGTAGTCTGAAATTAAAACTTGAATTTAGACTAAATGATCATTTACTGGATCTATCAGAAGAAACTATTAGGAAACATCATCCAGAAGCCAGGCAACATGGTGTGGATTTTACAGGGAACATCACGAGTCTAGCAAGAGCCTCGGGTGGTACTTAAAACTAAGAGGGTCAAGTTACATGTGGCCATAGAATTTTACAGAACGTTTTCACCAGTACCACAAGGCCCGGCACAACCTGCCCTCAACATACCTTTCCAGCCTCATTGAATGCTACCATTCTGCTCATCACTAAGGTTTAGCCAAAATGCTGGGGAACACCAACAGCTAAGTGTTCAATTTAAGAGGATGAGTCAATGTCATATGGAGAACTGATTTTTGGTCACTCACGTGGGCCATTTGGCCATCTGGACTAGATAATTAGAAGACGTCTAATCTTGCTGCTGGTCACTGCCTTCTCTGTGTTATATTCCTGTGTTGGCATCTCTCATGTGCTTCTGCAGCTGTGGGTTTGCGAATAGCTCTCCTCAGCTATCTGTGACCTCATGGGGAACAGAGAGAGTGTCTTATGATTATATCCATGGGGCCTATTAGAATGCCTGCCTGCCACATAGTAGGAGGTTTGTATATGTTTAAAGAATGAATAGAGCAATAAAGAAAGGAATAAGCAAGTCAATTTTAGCATTTGTCTGAACCAAATGTGGTGCAGAGGTAATGGTCAGGGTAAGTTCATGTCTACTCTAAGGGCATTTTAAAATGTTGAAGTAAACCAAACAAAAGCCAGTTGTTGTGGAGTCAATTCTGACTCGTGGCCACCCCATGTGTTTCAGAGTAGAACTGTACTCTGTAGGGTTTTTAATGGCTGTGATCTTTTGGAAGTAATCACCAAGTCTTTCTTCTGAGGTACCTTGGGGAGAATTCGAGCCACCAACCTTTAGGTTAGTAGTCGGGCACTGAACCATTTGTGGGGACTCTTAATGTTAAAGTAGAGGCTCTGATAAGCTTGTAGTAAAGAAGAGTTAGTTCTTTATCCTAACACCGGAGGGCCTCCAAGATTTGATGCCAACCTACCTTTCTTATAATGTTTTCCCTTAAAATACCCATCATCTCCAGCAAACAACGATTCACTGATCCTTATTTAAACTCCTATTTGTTCCTGTTCTTCCTTCTGCCTGGATTGATTTCCCACTCTATATTTGCAATTTAAATTTTTTCCAAGGGCTGAGCTCAGCTCCCACCTCCTTCTGGAAGCCTCCTAATGTTTCTGTGGTTACAAGAATCTCTCCTTTTTCTGTTTTCCCGTAACTCTTAATCTATTCTACTTGTTGCATTTAGAAATCTTGTTGTGATGTGGATAAAACATGGGTTTTTAAGTCAAAATAAGCTTAGTTTCAATATTGGCTTAATCATTTACTAATTTATGGCCTTAGAAAAGCTACTTGGCATTTATGACTCTCAAATCTTCATCTGTGAGATGGTGAATAATAATACCTACCTGACTTTGTTGCTGTGAATATTACAATATTGCATATAAAATGCTCTTCCTCTGCCTTCTTCGGATAATTGCTTGTGCTTGAGTAAACTTCTAAACTACTAGACTCAAGTTTCTTGAGGGCAGAAGTATTCTTTGTTTAATCTTTACAATACTGCAAACAAAATGAAAATGAATATGTAATATGTCTATGTCCTTTTTATATAAATAGATACTGTGAAAGTAAGTAGAAACAGGTTTTTTTCTTACTTATGTTAAATATTTTCTCCTATCATCTTGTTCCCAGTTCATTTTTTTTTTAGTCAAAGGCCTTCTGAATAAAAAAAGATAAACTGTGCTTAGTTGATAACTAACTCTGGATTGGAGTCTCTGCGTAGTGTAAACGGTTAACATGCTCAACTGCTAATCAAAGGGTTGGAGGTTCAAGTCCACTCAGAGGAGGCTTAGAAAAAATGTCTGGCAATCTACTTCTGAAAAACCAGCCATTGAAAACGTTATGGAGCACACTTCTACTTTGACACACATGAGGTCACCTTGAGTCAGAATCAACTCCACAGCAGCTGGTTACTGGTTAACTCTAGATTAGTAGTGATATTGTTTATGAGATTTTTATTATACATATCCTCCAATACTGATACAATTATAAAGTATCTGCATATTCATGTTAGGACATATTTTACATTATACATGGAATGTTCTTAGAACAGTGCCTGGCACACAGTAACCACTTTATCAATGTAAGCTATTATAATTATTAAAGCAGAAATTGATGATTAGGAATATTTTTATGTAGTTGCAACAGCTAGGGTTATTTTGTTGTAAGCAATGAAATTCACTCTAACTAGCTTTCCCAAGGGAAAAAAAATGTATATTGAAAGGGCTTCTTAGAGATGCATCAATTGGTCCCAACCAACTGGAGTAAAAGAGAATGAAGAACACAAAAGACACAAGGAAAGTATTAGCCCAAGAGACAGAAAGGGCCACATAAACCAGAGACTTCATCAGCCTGAGACCAGAATAACTAGATGGTGCCCAGTTACCACCAATGACCGCCCTGACAGGGAACACAACAGAGAGTCCTGGGTGGAGCAGGAGAAAGGTGGGGTACAGAACTCAAATTCTAGTAAGAAGACCAGACTTAATGGTCTAACTGTGACTGGAGGAACCCCGGAAAGCATGGCGCCTGGATTCTCTATGAGCCCAGAACTGAAACAATTTCCAAGACTAACTCTTCAGACAGGGATTGGACTGGACTGTGGGACATAAAATGATACTCATGAGGAGTGTATCAAGTAGATATAGGAGATTAAACAAGCAGCTTTTGTCCAGAGGTGAGATGGGAAGGCAGAGAGGGTTAGAAGCTGGTTGAATGGACATGGGGAATCAGGGGTGGAAAGGAGGAGTGTGCTGTCACAGTATGGGGAGAACAATTAGAGTCACATAACAATGTATGTATAAATTTTTGTATGGGAAAAAATAACAAAATAATAAAAATATACTTGCATACCAAAAAGAAAAAGAAGAAAGGGCTTCTTAGAGTTTATAGAATCAGAGGAAGAGCTGAAAAACCAGGACAGGAATCTCAGCAGCCAGAGAGCATGGAGCATCTCAAGGACGTTGCCACTGGATGACCAGCTCCAACCCCTTCCCAGCACAGAATATGTTTGGGCAATATTTTATTTCCTGAATACTAAATAGACAACAGATAAGTGGCAACTTTGGTGAAGGGTAAGACAGTACATAATACTGGGGAAGCCAGCACAGTTTGTACAAGGAAAGGTCATGGAAGCTCCATAGACACATCCAAAATCCCTGAGGGACCGAATTGCTGTGCAGAGGGCTTGGGGACCATGGTCTCAGGGAACATCTAGCTCAATTGGCATAACACAGTTTATAAAGACAACTTTCTACAGTCTAACTTGGTGAGTAGCATCTGGGGTCTTAAAAGCCTGTGAGCAGCCGTCTAAGATATTCCACTGGTCTCAGCCCTTTGGGTGCAAGGGAGAATGAATAAAACAAGATACAAGGGAAAGATTACTTCAAAGGACTAATGGACCACAACTACCACAGCCTCCACCAGACGGAGTCCAGTACAACTAGATGGTGCCTGACTACCACCACCGACTTCTCTGACCGGGATCACAACGGAGGGTCCCAGACAGAGCTGGAGAAAAATGTAGAACAGAATTTTAACTCACAAAGACAGACCAGACTTACTGGCCTGACAGAGACTGGAGAAACCCCGAGAGTATGGCCCCCGGACACCCTTTTAGCTTAGTAATGAAGTCACTTCCGAGGTTCACACTTCAGCCAAAGATTAGACAGCCCCATAAAACAAAACGAGACTCATGGGGCACAGCAGCCCACGACAAAAACTATAAGGCAGGAGGTGACAGGAAAGCTGGTAATAGGGAGACCAAAGTCGAGAAGAGAGAGTGTTGACATGTCATGGGGTTGTTAACCAATGTTATAAAACAATCTGTGTACTGTAAACCTTCATCTAAAGTACAATTTAAAAAAATTTTTAAAAAGATTTTATTTCCTGGGAAGGAGAATCTGTTTGGCTTCAGTTGGGTTCTACACTCACCCAGAGGGGCAGGGGTTCATGACTGACAATGCCATCAGAACTAAATATGGAGGAAAGGCACAAGGCAGGCAAAAGTAACATATGTCACCTCAAATTTTAAACAGGAAACAGCTCACTGTTGTATGATACTCTGTTTTGTATATTTTTCTGGAGTCCAGCTGCATTCTTTAATTACCACCTTCCAATTTATGAGACTCCAAATGTGGGAACTCATAGACTGCAAATATGGACTTTGTCTTAGCTAAGAAGTAGAGTTTTGCTAAATGTTATTTAATGAAGGAAAAGATACCCTACAGCTCAAAGGCATTCCATGCAGGTTATTAGGCAAAGATGGTCATGCACAATTAACTCATAAATACATTACTGCTTTTCTCTGCATTTGATAATTATGTTTTTATTGGTTATTACATATGGCACAAAGGGTTTGAGGCATAATCTTTCAGTGATAGGCAAATACTAATATAAGGAATATTTCTTATACTTCCTATAAGGCTCATTCATTCATTCCACAAACACTTATTGTGAGCACTGTGGCAGGAGCTGGAGATACAATGGTGAGCCTAGCAGGCATGATGCTGGTGCACACAGAGCATACAGGTCAATGATGAAGAGAAAATCAATTCATTAGCACACAGGTACATAGATGGTTACAGCGTACAATAAATTCTGTGAAGGAAAAGTAAAGTTCTTACGAGAAACAGGAATCGTAATTCTAGTTCATATTGAGTAATCAAAGATGACTTTTCAGAATAAGTGGGAGATGATGATAGTGACGGGGGAGATGGAGAAATTGTATGGATTCAAGATATGTTTTAGGAGATAGAATCTACACGGCTTCATACAACTTGACTGAGAAAGGTAAAGTATAAGGAGGGCGAAGGGTGATTCCCAGGTTTCTGGCATTTAGAACTGGGTGAATGGGGGTGCCATTAGCTGAGATGCAGTCACTGGAGTAGCAGTAAATCCAGAGGGACAGTGAGGCATTCAGTTGTTAAATTTGAGATGTTGCAGGAGCCACGGTGATGCAGTGGTTAGGAGCGTGGCTGCTAACCAGAAGGTTAGCAGTTCAAATCCACCAGCCACTCTGCGTGTGAAAGATGTGGCAGTCTGCTTCTGTAAAGATTACAGCCTTGGAAACCCTGTGGGGCAGTTGTACTCTGTCCTATAGTGTCACTACGAGTCGGAATCAACTCGACAGTAATGATATAGAATATTAAAGTGGAGATGTTAAGCAAGAAGTTAGATATACAGGTTTGAGCATAAAAGAATCTAAGATAAAGATATAAATGTGGATGTTGTCATATGCAGACATGAATTGAAGTCATGGACAAGTGTGAGATTGCTCAGAAAGAAAGTGTGGACTAAGTTAAAGAGGGAACCGAGGACTGAGCACTGGGGAATTCCGACTTTAGGTATTGAGTAAAGGAAGAGAAACCTGGAAATTGAGAAAGAGCATCCAAAGAGGTATGTGGAGAGAAGCATGTGGCATCACAGCATTCAAGATAAGAAAACAAGAGACTTCCTAAAGGATGCATATAAAGTACTTTGGAAATTAAGAAGAGAGAGATTAAGTGCATGTCGGAACTTGAGGAATAATTGTTCTAGAATGCAACTACTACTTTCAGCCTTTCCTGGACAGGAACCAGCTCCTCTAAAATATAAATTTCTAGTAACCTGCTTTTTCAAAACACTTTGGCAGCTCTGTAAATCTTGGAAAACCAGAACATGAGACAATACCTCTGGATGAGAAAGGATCAGAAATCTCACCTTCTGTCTCTTTTAATCACATTATTATGGGGAAGGAATCGAGTTGGGAGGCAACTGGGACAGTTACACTGTCTGTAAAAAGTTCTCTCTTTGCACTGGGTTTGGGCTGGGTCTTTTCTACTCTCTCTTGGGTGAAGAACACAATGTGCCATTTTATTGTCTTAAAACTCCAAGCCTCTTAAACGGCCATGACCTCTATGAAAAGGGAGGCTGGTTTCTATTATCTGCGGCATAGACGTCATAAAGGAGATGGCATCTGAACTGAGCTCTGAACCATGGATAGATTAGCACATGCAGAAATGGGAATGAGAGAACAGCAGGCAGAGGTGCCAGATGCAAACACATGGATATGGGAAGGCAGAGGGTGACCAGGGAGAAGAGTGAGCTGCTCACAGTGGCTGCAGCATCAATAGCCTGAATGAGCGCAGAGTGAGACATGGTAGGCAGCAAAAGCTCATTAGAGCCTGGCTGCAAACAACATTAAACGTCAGGCCAAGAATTTTGTCACTCAAGCAGTAAGGGGAGAACACACCGTTTTGGGGGGATCTGTAGCACTCGGCTACTGTAGGTGGGCAGTTTGAACTCACCAGCCACTCTGTGGGAGAAAGATGTGGCAGTCTGCTTCTGTAAAAGATTTACAGCTGCTAGTGGCAGGGGACAGTAGCTTGCATGGACTGTAGGAACGTCATTTGCCAAATTCCCACGTTCATGACTACAGGCCTACACTGCTGAATATTAGACAAAGCGCCTTGTGGCCACTGCACACAGAAGAGAAAAAATACAACTCTGTCCTTTCATGGAGCATTTGCTTTTACTTCTCTCTTCACAGAAGTTGTCTGCCTTTTATTCCTGATATCCTTCTCTCTGTACCCAGGATTCATTCTCAAGATCCAAGATATTTGGATCCTGCAGCTTAATGTGACCTCTTTGTCCAAATCCTCAAGGAAAATTTTTGAGTAAGGAAGTGACATGATTAAGCTTAGTTTCAGAAAGACTAGCCAAGTAGTAGATCTTGGGATGGGCTGAAGGAAGGATGACTGGAAATAGGTAGATTAATTAGGAGACCTGGTGAGATAGGATATAGACCTAAACTATGACGAAGGAGTTTAAGTGACACAGTGGTTAAAGTGCTTGGCTGCTAACTGAAAGGTCAGTGGTTCAAACCTACCAGCCATTCTGTGGGAGAAAGATGTGGCAGTCTGCTTCTGTAAAGAATTACAGCCTCGGAAACCCTATGGGGCAGTTCTGCTCTGTCCTATAGGGTCACTATGAGTTGGAATCGACTCAGTGGCAATGGGTTTTAAACTATACTGGTAGACAAGAAAGAGATAAACTTAGAAATATTGGGCAATTACAATTAAACAAGTTGCCAGCTGATTAGATATGGAAGCAAGAAAGAAGACAAGTAGGATGACCAACTGACAGGGTTTACCCAGGGCTATTTGGTTTTATAGCAATACCGATGACTCAAACATACCTACAATCATAAAGATGGTGTAGGACTGGGCAACGTTTTGTTCTGTTATACGTAAGGCTGTTAAGAGTTGGAGCCAACTTGATGGCAATTAACAAGACATTCTGATTTTAGCACGGATAGTCCTACTCCCAGGAACCCCTTCAATTCCAGACAAACTGGGGTGATCGTTCACCCTAGGAATCAGTGATGATTATAAGATTTGAATTCTGGGTAACTAGAATTCTTGTGTCTTTTACAAAAACAGAATACACAAGAGAAAGGAGGTTTGGAGGAGAATGATAACCAGTTAGGGCTTTGAACATGTTAAGTTTGAGGTCCCTGAGAGAGAGCTGCCGGTGGGCCCCAAATTCACAACAGACCAGGTCAGAGTTAGAGTTACCAGCTGGGAGTCATTCACCTGGAGGGCAGCTGAAATTCTGGTATTAAGTAAATTTAACAAGGGAAAGAGTTTAGAGAAAACAGATAATAAGGAAAACAGCACGTCCTGGCATAGCTCCTTCTGGGGAGCAAGGGAAGGAAGAGGAGTCTGAGAGGTAGACCACGAGAAGAGAGCAGCAAAGGAGAAGATGGTTCCAGAGTCGCTAAAGGAAGATGAATGGGAAGAAGGAGTATGCAGTAGACGATTCTTTAATGTTTCAACATTCTAAAATAATTGTTAAAAAAACAGAAGATTACAAAATAAGAAAAGGTTTTCAGGCTTGATGACCAGGTTGTAGCTGATGCTGTTTGGCAGAGAAATGTTAAGTAGTAGTAAGGATTGAAGCTGCATTTCAAGAGCTTCCAGAGTAAATGAGCAGGGATAAAGAAGAGCACCAACAGTGACTCTCAGGGAGCGTGATGAAGAAATGGAGAGTGATAAGCTAGTAATTTACTATTTTCACATTGCATTAGCATTCAAAACATGAAGGTCCAATGTGTAAGCCACCTTCGTGAGGAAAAGCACAAAGTTTTGAAGTCAGTATGATGTCGGTAAATAGTTATAGGACTTTTGGCAAGTCACTAGCCCCAGTCCCACCCCACCTCCCCTTAAGCTTCTAAAACAGATGGCTCATATCATTCCTAAGATTTCTTCTTGCTCCATTAGGCCACCTTTATAGAATCCTAGGCTATGAAGTACAAGCAAATCATTCTTCTGTGATGCTTGTACTTCAAATAGTACCAAAGGTACCATTTGTCATAAGCACTAATATGGATGACTGAGAACTAATATTGCCAGAAATTAAAATTAAAATTAAGTGAGAAATTAAAATAAGTGCATGTCATAGTGCAGTATAAAGGCATCGAACGAGCAGATCTAGATTCTGGTCCTGATCAGCACTCACTAATTACAAAGTATGGCCAAGATATCTAAGTTCTCTGGGCCTCCCTTGGCTGATTTATAAAATGAGCACAGTATTAGCTTTGCCTCCCATCTTGCATTACTGTGAAGATCAAATAAATAATAACTGTCAAAGCAGTTGAGAAATCACAATGTACTTTAGAACCACAGGAATAATTCCAAAGCTATTAGCAATAATCGTGATCATTATTACAGTGGGTCCTGGGACGCCCCACCCTGAAGTTCTAATGAAGTTGGTAGCCTATCACACACGTTACATTAGCGACTCTCTGCAGAAACATTCACATGTTAAAAGTGGCATCCCAGTTTGGTGCTTCCTCAATAAAGTTACACATAAAATTCCCATACAACCCAGCAATTCCACTCCTAGGTAAATATGCAAAAGAACTGAACACAGGTGTTCAAACAAATACTTGTCCAGGAACATTCATAGAGGAACTATTCATGATAGCCAAAAGGTGGAAACAACCCAAATGTCCATCAACTGATGAACAGTTAGACACAATGTGGGATAGCCATACGATGGAATATTATTCAACCACAAAAATGAGTGAAGTACTGATTTATGCTACAACATCAATGAACCTTGAAAACATTACGCTAAGTGAAATAAACGAGATACAAAAGGCCATAGACCGTATAATTCCACTTATATGAAATAATCAGAATAGGGAAAGCCAGAGAAACAGAAAGTAGATTAGTGGTTGTCGGGGGCTAGAGGGAGGGGAATGGGGAGTGACTGCTTAATGGGTATGGGATTTCCTTTTGAGGGATGAAAATGTTACGGTATGTTATGGTACTCAGTAGTGGTGATGGTTGCACAACATTGTAAATATACTGAATGTCATTGGATTGTATACTTAAAAATGGTTAAAATGTAATATTTTATGCCATGTGTATTATACCACAATAAAGAAAATGCTATTAAAAAAGTGGCACCTGTAGTTTGAGAATTGATTAAACTTAGAAAGATAAGATTCCCCTATGGAGTACACAGACATTTCACAAAATACGAATCTGAAAACTGCATTTGCTAGAGCATAAACCAATGTATGAAAAGAGGACACTGAATTATCTAGACCAGCGGGTCTCAGACAAGTCAGGAAACATAGGTGTCTGTCAATCTCTTGTATGAAAAAGGAAGAACTAAAGCTAATAACTTGGAATTGGGTATAACCTAAAGTTCATCTTACCCATGAGATAGTCCCAAACTTAAAACCTAGCTACCTAGGAGGAAGCATTCCTCATGGGGAAAAGGTATTGGAATCCCTGAGCTACAACATTCAGTATGAAACAGTTGCAGTCATAGCACTTCGGGTGATTCCAGAATAGCATCAGGACAGTTTTCATAGAGAAGAGACCACGGTAACACCATCATCCAGAAAATGAAACAAATGTGTGTAATAGGCCTTTAATTTTTTCCAGGCATGTTGAAGGATATATCAAGGAACTTAAGAGTAAATCTTCCATCCAACACCCTGAAAAATTCTACCAAAAAGCAGGCTAAGAGAGCTTTAATACTCTAGCAAAGTCACAGAGGAATTGGTGGCTCGGTAGTAGAATTCTCACCTTCCATGCAGGAGACCCAGGTTCCATTCCTGGCCAATGCACCTCCTGCACAGCCACCACCCGTCTCAGTGGAGGCTCGCGTGTTGCAATAGTGTTGAACAGGTTTCAGCAGAGCTTCCAGACTAAGATGGACTCGGAAGAAAGGCCTGGTGATTTATTTCTGAAAACCAGCCAATGAAAGTCCTCTGGATCACAATGGTCCAATCCACAACCGATCATGGGGAGGGTGCATGACTGGGCAGCATTTCATCCCGTTGTGCGTGGGGTTGCCATGAGTTGGGGGTTGTCATGAGTCAGGAGCTGACTCCATGGCATCAAACAACAATAATATAGCAATGTTATCAATGTCCTACTAAAGAACAAATTAAGTACACTTCACAAGGACGGTCACAGAGTAGATGAGACCTAGGCCCCACAAGTAATTCAAAGAAAATGGAAGAAGTAAACTAGGGAAAGGAGAAGAAAATGTCTGAGAGACACCAAAAGAATGACTCAAAAGTTTCACCTTATCATTGTGATTTTTTCTAAAGAAAATTTTCATCATGGGTATGACTAACTTCTCATTGTGTGGATTTTTTTTCTTATGGCACATCTTGAACTAAATGCTTTACCATTAACACAGGTATCATAAACATATTTGAAATTGTCTCCAAACTCTTTGAATACTACGCTAAAAGCTCTCTCAGAAAGTCAACATTTTCTTCCTTACAGATAGCTACATTTGTATAATTTTTAAATAGGCAGAGTTAAAATTCAGAAATACATTCTATTCCTGTTCTGACTGTAGACCCATCTATGCCCTAAAACTAGCGTATGTACTTTAGGAAAGTTATTCAACATTCTGGGCCCTGTGTAGACCTTTAGTCAAAACGAAAATACTCACGAGATCCGAGAAAGATGAGAATCTGCTATATAATCCTCTTAAAATTAAAATGCCACGATGCAACATGTTTTAGTTGCCAGATACAACATAGACAATTTGCATTTAAAACACTAATTTGGGTGGGAAATGCTTCATATTGGATTTTTCCCCCTTTTAAAACCTTGATGTCTCCATTTATACAAAAGCCAAATTTGGTGCTAGAGACTGAAACATTCAGTCAGGGAAGAGAGACATCTACTGGCGGACAAAATAAAATATATCTGTATCTATGGCTATATCTACCTATATATACTATAAGTATAGTATATATTAAAAATTTACATATTTTACCATAAATATAGGAGCCCTGGTGGCACAACGGTTAAGCACTCAGCTGCTAATAGAAAGTTCAGCCTTTTGAACCCACCAGCAGTTTCATGGGCGAGAAGACCTAATCATCTGCTCCCACAACGATTTCAGCCTAAGAAATCCTATGGGGCAGTTCTACTCTGTGCTGTATGATTGCTATGAGTCAGAACGGCCTCAACAGCACACAACAACAACTTAAGTATATATGAAGTACTGTAAATATAAATAGAATACTATATACACAAATATATGTGGTGTTTGTATTACATAAACGTATGTATGTGTGTGTGTATGTGTGTGTGTATACAAGTAGCCCCCAACCTACGCTGAACTCAACTTACAACAAACCATATTCACCACTGCCAGTCAGTTTGTAGGTTTTTGGTTTTGTTTTATGTTTTTGTATATTTTATCATTAATTACAATGCTGCAGCGTGTAATTGGCTGATGTTATCATCTCATGCCAACCCCCAAAGACAAATAAAGTTCGGATTTGAAAAGATACTGATAATAAAAGGCAATAATAATGAAAACTAAAAAAAAGAAAAAAATGAGGTATTCGACTTATATCAGAAGAACCAACTTTCGATGGAGTCGTTGGAAGGGAATTTGGTCATAAGTTGTAAGGCGGAAACTACCTGTATGCTAATCACATTAAATAAGCACCCATTTTATTTCTGCTGCTAAAGTTTTTGACCAAAGGCATTTTGCAGATATTAAAAAGTACACAGTTAAAATCCACTTTCTTAAACAGAGGCTGTGATTTAAACAGTGAGATATAAAAATATGATACTTGCAAACAGAGTTGATACGACACAGAGAAAATGCAATTTTAAAAACCTCTGTCAGTGAAGAAAGTAATTATTCACTCCTTTTCTCGTTAAAAATTTCAGTATTATTTCAACTTCATATTTTTGTTTAGTTTAATGTGATTTATTTTACGACAACAAAGTAACTACATCAGATTACTACATTTTTTTTTTTTACTTTACCTCTGACATCATTTGGGGTCACTTAAAAATTTCATTGTTGCCTCAATCTGTTTAAAGCTATCCTTAATTTTACTTAATTCAAAACAGGTCCTGCTCAGGAGGAAAGTAAGATAACACAGTTCTTCCTGAGCGGTATCAAAGAACATCACTGTGCCTGCATGGACTGGTGGTGGTCTTGTCGTATGCAGAGAAGCCAGAGAGAGAATCTCTTCTCAACACTCCACGGCCACCTCCTTTCTTGCTATTTCTCTCTTTTCTAAACTGGGAGGAAAGAAATCCTTTTCCCAATCAGCAGTATTCTCTCCAAAGGTCTTTTAATTTCAAAAGTCATAAGTGTTAATTAGCTATTATTAAGTGCCCTCTGTATAAATTAACATGATTGATGAAAAAAATCACGGCTAATGAAAAATGTAGCAATGCAAGTATTTTTAAGTGACTATATTAAAAGATGGTGGTCCCTCTGGACGGAAACTCAGGCCCTCTCTTCTGTATCTTCACTTTATTATCTCCTCTTGCTATGCTTCCCTCTCCCACCACTTTCTCCCCCCCACCCCCCAACCTAGGAAAAAATGCTGAAGCTTTGATTTTAATTCAGTAATTTTACAATATTTTTTAAATTGTGGACACTAAATTTCATTCTTTTATTTAATATTGTTCCTTGAGGTAAAAACACTCCTGATTTTTAACACTCCAAGGTAGGTAAACAGCCTCTCTATTTAGAGAAAATCAAATACATTGTCTCTCCAGAGTGGAACTGGGAGGAGCCCAAGGCAATTAGCCTCAGGGTGTGGTCACTTACCTGCCAAGTCCTGGCCCTCCTTTCCTTTCCTTACTGTCACTCTGCTGAGTATCTGGGACATAGTTCAAAATTAACAAAAGTTTTCCACAAAAATTAAAACGAAACCTACAAGCCTATACTTCCTATTGAAAGTTAAATAATTTTAAGTTCTGCACTGAAGATTAAAAAAAAAAAAAAAACTAAATCCATTGCCATTAAGTTGATTCCGACTCACAGTGACCCTACAAGGGTTTCCAAGACTGTAATCTTTAAGGAAGCAGACTGCCATATCTTTCTCCCACAGAGCAACTGATGGGTTACAATGGCAGACCTTTCGGTTAGCAGCCAAGGACTTTAACCACTATGCCACCAGGGCTTCCCACTGAAGATTACTAGGGTTTTATTACTAAAATGTGTAAGATGGTCATATTGAGCACAGTTCTGTAACTGAAGATTTGGAGCACCTAAGGACCACATTGTGACTTAACTCAAAGCAGATATTAGCAAGAATTTTCAAGAATAAAAGGTGCCCAAAGATCATCAAATAAAATTACCCTAAAATGCAGAGAGAAATAATTGGTAAATGAAAGCTATGAACAGAGATTTTTTTTCATACAAGGCATGAAATAGATTTTTACTTTCTCTTACAGATAATTGGAAATGAGTCATGGTGTGTAACCTAGATTTTTAAAGAAAACATACTTTTATCCAGAATCAAATCTTACCCTGAGAAAAATGATAAAAATTCCTACATCTTGTCTTTAACAGAAAATAGAAAAGTGACTAATTTATGCTCATTCATAAAAGTTTAGAGCATTTTGCAATTTTGGCAATCTTTTTAAAGACATCAAAAGAGCTTCAAATTTGGGCCTGCAATTTTCCTAACATATTTCTAAACATCCAAAATATCTTTGGGATGTCCAGAAGTGATCTATTATTACATGTGGGCAATAAGCAAGTTAACTCACCTGTCTGCCATGCTAATGGCTTGGGCGGGCATGTATCCATCTTCTTCATCAATCTCTCTCCCTGCCTCCCATATCTTTCTCTTTATAAATACTTAAGAAGCCAGCAATGGAGAATAGCAGCAATGTTTTACCTTGTATCTGATCTTTGGAGCAATGTTTACATTGAGGAAGTTTCAGTTCAGGGTAGTGTGATTTAAATATTTTTATTCTGTTCTGTTGCACTTTTATTTTTTCTTGAAGCTTTGAGCTTTCTGCAGATTGTCATTCCTTGTTCAAGAATGTCCTTATGAGCATCCAAGGGTGACTACTGCAGATGCTGCTGAGGTGGCTGGATTAATTAGATCGCGGCCTCCTGGATGGGAGAAAGTTCTGCAGCTGAGAACAACAGTGCATTTATGAGATGCATTAACATACTGCTTGTAGGGACAAAAGGAGGAAAGAAAGCTGAGTGGTGGGAGACAGAGATGGGCTCGACATCATGTTCAGGATTATTGACTAGTCACATCTGAAGATGCCAGAGCTTTCAGTACTAGAAAGATCTGATGGTTTGTGTAAGCCTCTTCTGCCAAATGAAGGAGAAAAACAAGCTCCTATTTCAGTGAAGAGGCTTTAAAATAATTTTCAAATAATAGTTGGAGAAACAAAGTAGTTTAGTATGGTTTTATAAAGGAGCTCTAGTGGCGCAGCGGTTAAGCGCTTGGCTGCTAACCAAAAGGTCAGTAGTTCGAACCCACCAGGCACTCCATGGTAGAAAGATGGGCAGTCTGCTCCGTAAAGATTACAGCCTTGGAAACCCTAAGGGGCAGTTCTGCTCTGTCCTGTAGGGTTCCTACGAGTCAGAGTCAACTTGACAGCAGTGGGTTTGGCTTTGGTATGGTTTTACATGACTTGCCAATATCTAACTCTACAGATCTAGAATGTTGCGTTCTTATGAGAACAAATAGAGCAAAACTGATGTAGAATGTGCTAAATGTCTTCCTCGCCCACCCAAATCCTTTAAAAAACAAGATTTAATGAGGGTCATGATTCCATGTTTTAAAAGGAGATTGGCTATATTGTGACATGGTATTCAGATCTGAAAAATGCTTCTTGGTGTTCTCCAGTATTATCATTATCATTTTTTCCCAAAGCAAGTCATAATCAAAGGATCAATGATATTATTCCATTGCTATATGAAAAAGTGAAAGAAAGTCTTCTAAGGCAGAAGGATAATATCTATGCTAAATTTCAATTTAAGCATAATCTAAAATGAAACCTAGAAAATGCTCAGAAGTTTTAAAATATTACTTCCAGGTAAATTATTGTGGAGAAAAACGTATCATGGAAATCCCAGCTAAGCAAGGAGACTATCTGCTTCTTGGGATAGTTGGCCAGGGCCTGAATGAAAAGCAGAAATTCTGCTTTCTTTCAAATTTCTTGTGGTCAAACTATATTCAACTTCAGTAAGCAGGCCTTTAGATCCAGTACTTTTCAGTGAGTTTGTTATGGGAGGTAGTAAATTGGAAAAAAAAAATTTAAATGTGCTTTCCTCTTTTTAAAAAAAAAAAAATTTTATTGTACTTTAGGTGAAGGTTTACAGAACAAATACTTTCTCACTAAACAGTCAGTACACATACTGTTTTATGACATTGGTTAACAACCCCATGACATGTCAACCCTCTCCCTTCTTGACCTTGGAGGACCTTTTTTTTTTTTGGTGAAAATATACATAGCCAAAGATACACCATTTCAAAAATTTCTATATGTACAATTCAGTGACATTGATTACGTTCTTCCAGTTGTGCTGTTATTCTCACTTTAGATGAAGGTTTGAAGAACAAATAGTTTCTCATTAAACAGTTAGTACACATATTGCCCTATGACAATGGTTAACAACCCCACTACATGCCAACACTGTCCTTATTCAACCATGGGTTCCCTATCACCAGCTTTCCTGTTCCCTTTTGCCTTCTAGTCCTTGTCCCTGGATGTGCTTTCCGCTTTTACTTTTCCACACACATAAACCTTCTCTCTGGTCAGCCCAAGGAACCCATTTGCTTGGGTGGGATGCCAGGTGGGTATATTACCATTGCTATAGAGGAGTGGGCCTCCATGGGGGTCTCCAGATCAGCAACATTGACATTCCCAGAACTTGTTAGAAATGTAAATTCCTAGGCCCCACCCCAGACCTACTGAATAAGAGACTTTGGGGGTGGGGCCCAACAATCTGTGTTTTAACAAGCCAGCTTCAGAGCAGATGCTATAGAAAGAATCAGAGAGGAAGGAAGAATAAATATAGAACTACTATATAATTTCTGACTTCAAAAATGGAATTTAGCAATAGGATGATAGGCCTGAAAGACTGGCATTATTGAGGAAGAAAGGATATTCTAAATTTCTTTGGCTCTCATTTAACATACTGAAGTTAAGGCGAGTGGATCATAAATTTTTTTATATTAGGAAAGTCACAGATCGGTAGGTTAGGTAAGTAAGGGAAAACCCCCTCCTTGCCTCCCAGAGAGACAATAGAAAGAGAAATTCAGAAAGTATTGCCTTCCTGGAGCTTCTGCAGAGGAGGCTTTTGATGGTGACAGGATGCTGGGGACCAAGGGGCTCTTGCTTTACACGGCGCCACTCACCAACTGGAGTACCCCAGTACTGTTAGGGGGTAGAATGTTGTCGTCAGGCAGAAAAAAGGGCTAGTTTTCACTCCCGAGTTGCCCTTGGTCTTCATGGATCCCTACCATGGGGTTCAATGTGGCAGAGAACACGGTGACCCCAAAGCAGGGGCTGGCTGGTACTCAGAAGTCACTTGGAAGGGTCTGCAGCGTCATTGAGGCCAGGGGGCAGGCTGAGTCGGGGGGATGGCCCCAGGCCCCAGTCTGCCCTTAGACTTGGGCAAGAGGTTCCCTGCTCTGCTCACCATGCTTTAGAGGGCACAGCGTATCACAAACACATAAAATACACACATAGACAGATACATTCCCTAAATAAGGAATAAAAAGAATATAGTTATCATTAAACCACATAAAACAACTGTTAAAAATAGTATACACAACCAAGTCAATGATGTTTTATTTTATAAAGAAAATAGATAGGAACATGTGAATGGACCTGATTCTTCCAGCAACACAGTCACATGGGTCAAAAAGGCATGTATCTATGTGGACAGCCCTGGGTGATAACAACACATGGGCAACCCTATTATTCACGACCTGATGCTCAGGGCTGACATAGCGTGACCCATAACCCTAAACATCTTTCAGGTGCCAGGGAGACGTTACATGTTTTGCCCTCTACTCTCAAACCAAGATGACCGTTTCCTAATGCTGAGATGATCTGAGGGTCTCCCATACTGCTCCAAAGCACAGTGAGATTTTGAGCAGAAGAAGCAATCATTTAGTCTATTAAATCCTTCCTCTCAGCAAGAATACAATAGAATTCTTGCATAATGAGGTATAATTTCCAAGAAGTGCTAAGGGTCCATTTTCCTGCTTCTCTTCATGTTCCAATTCGTGAATCCAAGGGTGTGCAACAACAAGCACAAAATTCACAAGAGCAATGCATGTCCGGTAGGAGACAGGACATCAGCTGTGTGGAGAGTGATGATGTTCTCTGGAATAATCAATCCTAGATCGTATACAATTTTTGTTTTTTTTTTTTAATTTTTATTTTTTATTGTACTTCAGGTGGAGGCTTACAGAACAAATAGTTTCTCAT
>NW_004444159.1:1313576-1348658 GCF_000243295.1 Trichechus manatus latirostris
GCTGCGTTAGCTGGTAGGGGACCTCTGCATGAATCTCTCCTCGCTCTCCATTCTCTGTCAGTTTTCTCACTCCATTTGGTGCTTGGCTGAGTTCTTTATCTCTTCATTTGATGTTTTAGGGTTTCAGGATTGTCAAATTGTCTGTTCGGCTTAGTTTTTCAGATCTTTGCTGTGGAAGGACGGCGTGGTCCTTCTGCCTAGAGTGCCATTTTTTTATCGTATACAATATTTTCTGGATATGCCCAAGGAAGGGAAATCTTCATGAAACATTGTTCATTTTTATCTTACAACCACTTTAGTTTACACAGTATTAAGGAAGACAACAGAACATAGATACTCAAATAAAGAGCAAATTGTGGTCTTGGAGGAAAAAGAAATTAATTTTGAATTTTCACTATCCACAGTATGTGGTTTGAACTGTTGTTTACTATAAATAATATTATCCAAAAACTTACCAAAAAAAAAAAAAATCCTCAAAAATACCTCTAACTAAATTTGAGTATGTCACTTTTAAAATGCTCAAAATGATCTTTTAAAATTTTAGGCAAAATGTGGCTTATCTGAAGAAAAAAAGAACTGCATGTGAGATGTGCAAAATAAGTGACATCTCAATAAGAAAATTAGAATAAAGACACAAAAACGTTTGCTGGATTATGAAGAAGTTCATGCAGAAACAATCCACGAGCTAATCGCTATAAAGAATCTCTTTGGGGCCGGTATAGATAAAGGTACAGTCTTCACTGAAGAGAGATTTCAATAAATTGAGTAAGATATAGTTATTTTCATTTTTAAAAATACAGTACCCAATTCAAATTTTTTCACATGTATAATCAGTGACATTGATTATATTCATCTTGTTGTGTAATCATCACGATTGTTTCCAAATTTTTCCATCACTCTTAACAGAAGCTCAGTGCCCCCTAAGTAATGACTCTCTCTTTTCCCCTCCTTGACACCCCTGATAACCACTAATAAACTCTGATCTCTATTTATTGCCTATTCTAGACGTTTCATATAAGTAGGATCATACAATATTTGCCCTTTTGTAACTGACTTATTCTGGCTTATTTCATCCAGTATAATGTTTTCAAGATTCATCCAAGTTATAGCATGGATTAGCACTTCATTCCCTTTATGGCAGAGTAATGGAAAATGTTTTGTTATATACATACTTACAGATCGAGATATAGGTATAACCAAAGAATTGAAATTTTGAAAGAAAACTTAATATAAACTGTATGGATCTAAAGATATGGTGATAATTAGGACAATAAGTAATAGTGTGTATATGATGAAATTAAATAATTTGTAATATTTTCTTCAGTAACAATTTTATTATATGCAACTCCATTACAAAGTTTGAACATGCTATAAAGACTAATGAGGGTTTGCCTCATTTGGCATTTCTATCAACGGACACACAATATGTGTCATACAAGACACAGAAATGCATATTCCTTCTCTTAATTGATTTAAAAAACAATTGTATATAATGATATGTATATAATGTATTGTGAAGGAGCCCTGGTAGACAGTGGCTGAGCACTTGGCTGCTAACTGAAAGACTGGCAGTTCAAACCCACCAGCTGCTCTGTAGCAGAAAGATGTGGCAATCTGCTTCCATAACGATTATAGCCTTGGAAATCCTATGGGGCAGTTCTACTCTGTCCTACAGGGTCTCTGTGAGTTGGACTCAACTTGACGGCACACAACAACAACAATGTATTGTTAGGCCTATAACCTATTAAAATATATATACCCACTCCCCACTTAGTGACATGGTTAGATTCCAAAGACCAGGTCATTATGTGAAAATTGGTGTTATGTGAAAATGGAAGATTTTTTTCCTCTGTTTTCAGTCCATCTATTTAGAAAATATGATCATAGAAATAATAATAACTAAGTTTTACTGATGTGCTCATTACTGCGACGAGTCCAGTTATGGATTATTTCTCTGCAGAGATGGAGACTTGGAGGAGGCAATGTAGAATAAAGCTGGGCTGTGACTGGAGGGCCCACAGCTTAACACTTCACCTTCCTCCTGTGCTGGGTAAGGGATTCCCTCGCGGAGCTGCCTCCAGGGCTCCACTCCACCTCTGTATTCACAATCCCAGAGCCTGCTCTGCCCTCCAGGCCTGGCGAGTCACTAAGGCTCAGGGCTTAGTGCACCCTGACCCACAAAGGCAGAGGCTTCAGGCCCAGTTCTGCTCACTCTGGGATGTCATTAAACTCACTTGCATTTCTGCCAAACACCCTCTCCGCTGCCTCTTTCTTTCCTCCGTTAACACTCCACAGCAATTTTGAGCTGCGGAGCCTCAGGCCGCATAGCAGCTGAGAACCCAGAACAGGAACCTGCTGGCTCAGTGCTGTCTGTGCGTCCGCCTGGAGGCATGGCTATGGAGGAGGCTGGCCCTGCGCGGCAGCTGGACAGGGCGCCCCCTTTGGCAAGAGGGAGGGGAGGGTACGGGGCAGCACAGACCAACTTCCTGGAAGCCACCCAGAGACCCACCTCGAGGGAGGGGACACTCCATAGCCATTGCCACCATCCCTCATTAATGCACAAAATAGATAGTAGATTTTTTACTATTGTCTAAATGCAAAATGTTGGATAACAAGATAGTAAGTGAGGAGTAGGTGTACTTAACATATTTGCCAATTATAGTACAAAGGAGGTCGGTGTGAGCAAAGTTGTTTTGGGCTAAGAAAATATCTTCAGATAGTGAAGTAACAATAATAACAATGTGTTGTTGGGTTTATAACATTGTAGATGTAATATGTATGACAATAATACCACAAAAAGAGAGAAAAGGGAATTTAGGAGTAAGTTTTCTACATATAACTAGAATTAAGCTAGCACAAATCAGAAGTTGGTTTGGATACATTAAGATATATATAGTAAATCCTAGAGCAACCAGTGAAAAATAGGGGGGAAATCATTAAAGAAATAAAAATGCTACATTAGAAAATAGTTACTAAATGCAAAAGAAAGCAGTAAAGGAAGAATAGAGGAACAGAAATGACATGACACATGTGAAAAACAAAAAGTAAAATGGCAGACAAATACAACTATATCAATAATAACAATAAATATAAAAGGATTAAATAATCCAATCAAAAGACAGAGACTATCAGACTGGATTAAAAAAATAAAAAATAAATGATCCAGTTATATGCTCTCTGCAGGAGACACACTTCAGATTCAAAGGTGCAAATAGTTTGAAAGTAAAAGTATGGAAAAAAATATATCACTTAAACAGTAGCCACAAGAAAACCAGAGCGGCTATATGGATATTAAACAAACAGACTTTAAAATAAAAAATCTTACTAGGAATAAAGGGGAACACTTTATAAAGTGTTAATGCATCAGGAACGTATAACAATTTATAAACACATCCTGATTGGAAATGAAGAAGTAAAATTTTCTCTGCAGCTGGCATAATCTTGACATAGAAAATCTTAAGCAATGCACTAAGCAACTATTAGAACTAATAACGAGTTCAGCAAGGTTGCAGGATACAAGATCAATATACAAAAATCAATTGTATTTTTGTAGTGAACAATTCAAAAATAAAATTAAAAGAACAATTTCATTTATAATAGCATCAAAAAGAATAAAGTACTTAGGAATAAATTTAACAAAAGAAGTGAAAATCTTATAGTTTCAAAACTACAAAGCACTGTCGGAAGTAAATAAGGATGGTCTGATAATTGGAAAAACTTGCCATGTTCATGGATCAGAGGACTGATTAACATTGTTAAGATGGTAATACTCCCCCAGTTGATCTACAGATTCAACATAATCCTCATCGGACTGATTTCTTTGTAGAGATTAGCAAGCTGATTCTAAAATTCATATGGAATTGCAGGGGAATCAGAATAGCCAAAACAATTCTGAAAAAAGAACAAAGTAGGAGGACTCACATTTCTCCATTTCAAAACTTACTACCAAGCAACAGTAACCAAGACAATGTAACAGTGGCACAAGGACAGACATACAGAAAAATGGAATAGAATAGTGAGTCCAGGAATAAACCCACACTCTACTGTCAGCTATAGAAAAGGGTGTCAAAACTATCCAACAAGGAAAGAATACTCTATTCAACAAACGGTGCTGGAACAACAGGATAGTCACATGCAAAAGAGTGAAGCTGGACCTTTATCTTACACCATATATAAAAATTAACTCAAAACGAATCAAAGGCCTAAATGTAAGAGTTAAAACTATGAAATTCTTAAAAAGAAAACATAGGAGTGAAACTTCATGACCTTAGATTGGGCAATGGATTCTTAGAAATGACATTAATGACAAAAAAAAAAATGACATTAAAAAAACAGTTATAAATTCGACTTCATCAAACTTTAAAATTTTGTGCTTCAAAGGACATCAAGAAAGTGAAAGACAATCCAAAGAATGGAAGAAAATATTTGCAAATCATATATCTGATAAAGGATTTGTGTTCAGAATATATAAAGAACTCTTAAGACTTTACAATAAAAAGAGACAAATAACCCAGTTTTAAAATGGGCAAACGGCCAATAAGTGCATGAAAAGATGCTCAATATCATTAGTCACTAGGGAAATGCAAATCAAAACCACAATGAGATACCACTTTAAACTCACCAGGTGACTAGAATCAAAAGATATTTTGAGGTTGTGGAGAAAGCACAACCCTCATACACTGCTGGTGGGAATGAAAAATGGTTGCAGCCACTTTGGAAAACAGCCTGGCAGTTCCTCAAACAATTAAATATATAATTACCATGTGGTTGTTGTTAGCTGCCCTCGAGTTGGTTCGGATGCATAGCAATCCTATGTACAACAGAACGAAACACTGCCTGGTCTGGTGCCATCCTCACAATCGTTACTATGTCTGAACCCACTGATGCAGCCACTGTGTCAATCCATCTCATTGAGGGTCTTCCTCTTTTTCACTGACCTTCTACTTTATCAAGCATGATGTCATTTTCCAGGGACTGGTCCCTCCGATAACGTGTCCAATTCTCGTTTCTACCATATGACCCAGCAATTCCACTCCTAGATATTTACCCAAGAGAAATGAAAACATATCCACTCAAAAACTTGTACATGGATATTCACAGCAGGATGGTTTAAAACAACCAAAAGGTGGAAATAACCCAAGTGTCCATCAACTGACACATGGATAAATAAAATGTGGTATACCCAGAGTAGAATATTATTCATCCATGAAAAGGAATGAAGTATTGATACAACGTGGATGAACCTTCAAAACACTACATTAAGTGAAAGAAACCAGTCACATATTACACGGTTCCCTTGATATGAAATGTCCAGAACAGGGAAATCTATAGAGACAAAGTAGATTAAACCAAAACCAAACCCATTGCTGTCGAGTGGACTTGTAACCACCCTATAGGACAGAGTAGAACTGTCCAATCGGGTTTCCAAGGCTGTAAATCTTCATGGAAGGAAACTGCCACATCTTTCTCCCACGGAACGGCTAATGGGTTCGAACTGCAGACCCTTAGTTAGCAGCCAAGCGCTTAACCACTGTGCCACCAGGGCTCCAGAAGGTAGATTAGTGGTTGCTTAATGGCAGGGGTGGGGGTGGGGATGCAGTGATAGAGAGCTTACAGATAAAGGATACAGGGTTTCTTTTTGAGGAGATGAAATGTCCTAAAATAGACTGTGGCGATAGTTTCTCATAATCTGTGAAAATACTAAAGACCGTTGAATTGTACATTTTAAACAGATTAATTATATCTCAACAAAGCTATTTTTAAAAAAGAGTATGTTAATTTGACTTATTAATATTCATACATCATGGTAGTCTTGCCCCAGGCTCTGCATATGTTAGATTAGAAGCAAGCTTGTCAGGTCCTCACCAAGTGTGAGAAAGAATAGATCATGAGATCTTCAACCGCAGGGATCACTGGAGGATACCACAGAATGGCCACGGAGGGAGACACTCCAAACATACCTGAGCCAGCCAGGACGCAGCCAAGAACCAGTACATGGTGGGAAGCCTTCCTCCAAAGCCAAGAGGCCATAAGAACTTCTCCCCAAAACTTCAGACTCCAGATGCCATCTTGGGAAGAAGCAAAGTGGAATCTAAAAGACTGGGAATTATACTAAAGAGCCTGAGTCAAACCTTAAAAAAAAGTGTTAGAATGATTCAATCAGAGTAAGGTTTAAATCGTGTTGTACTAAATTTGTTTTTCACCAGCCCCATCACCACTAAGTGCTGATCAAGAAGATTGGGTCAATTATTGAGAAATAAAGGATTAAAATTTCTTTGTACAACAAAATAGCTAAAAAAACAACAACAACAACAAAACAGTTGCCATCAAGTTGAGTCCGAATCATGGCAACCCCATGTGTGTCAGAGTAAAACTGTACTCCATAGGATTTTCAGTGGCTGGTGTTTGGAAGTAGATCTCCAGGCCTTTCTTCTGAGGCACCTCTGGGTGAGTTTCAACCTCCAACTTTTCAATTACCAGCTGAGCACATTTACCATTTGCACACCCAGGGACTCCATCCAAGTAACAGTGAGAGTAAATGAGCCCTACTGCAAGTGTACATTAAAGCAGGTGACAGGTGGAAGGTGACAACCAAGGGGTCCTGCCACTAAAGACAGACCCAGTATTGCAGTGAAAAGGTAGGACACACTGCAGAGACTAGAACTGTCTTCGTCAGACAATCCACCTTGCTTTCAAGCACACTGACACATCTATGCCCTGACCCAGTGTACGTGCTGGCCTCTAACTTGATTCAGACAGAATAATTGCCTACTCACCGCACTTCTTGCTTTGGCATCTCTGCAAACATCTCACCTCTCTACCCGCACGCTGCTTGAGAAAATCAGGAGCAAGCTGTGCTAAAGACTTCAGCTGGACACGTCTGACCTGCAGGAGACCAGTCTCTTCGGGTAGGTTCAGCTACGATAAAAGGTAATGAGAGGCACTTCCAACCAAATGATTCCAGGGTCTTTTTTCTCCATTTGGGGTTACCTCATTCTCTTAAAGGGGGTCTGAAAATCTATTGCCATGGATTGCATAGCTCCAATAAAAAGTGTGTGAAGGAAAAAGGAATATTATGGGACATCATGAGAAAAAGTAAGCCTGGGACCCTCCACTGCTTGGCCAAATATTCAGCAAATTTCAAATACTCCTGATTAGAAAAATAAATCCAGGATACAAAAAAGAAAGAGTTATAGCATGTTTGACCCTCAGGTATCCTGCTTTTTAAGGTGACAGATCTTCCACTTTCTGGTTTGTGTGATAGCCTTAGTTCATCCACAATACAGACTTGTAAATGTAAAGGACACATTCCTTTTTGAAAGAACTATAGCAAGAGAAAGAGATTGCTATCATCGTACTCACGCCATTCAAATCGATAGGTTCTTATATTCCTTACATTTGGTGGGCCATTGCAATTATTTATTATTCAGGTGCACAGATGTTCTGAGTCATTTACAGCTGGTAACAGACAGAACTATGGAAATGGAAAAGGAAATGAAATCCTGCCCTGAAGAGCTTTGGAATAAAAGTATCATGCCACCATTCTTTTCTTTGTTGTAGCTGTAATTACACCCAAAAAGAAAAATCTGATTTTTAAAAGACAAGACTTTCAAAAAATAAATACAGATCATTTCTACACCTGTAAAACTAGCCAGAGTACTGATAAATGAAGCAAATTTCTTAAATTGGAAATCACTGAGATGTGAGTCCATTTAGCTAGCTGCTAGCTACCTATCTGCCTTAGTTTCCTAGAGCTGCCTTAACAAAATACCACAAACTGAGTGGCTTCTAACAGCAGAAAAGTATTGTTTCACAGTTCTGAAGTCTAGAAGTCCAAGTCAGGTTACTGTTATGCTGATTCCTTCTGAGGGAGAAACTGTTCCATGTCTCTCCTCGCTTCTAGGAGCTCCCGGCATTCCTTGCCTTGCAGCTGCAGCCACACAAGGCATCCTTCCTCATCTCTGTGTCTCTTCTTCTCTTTTATAAGGACATCATTCATATAAGATTAGGACCTACCCAATTACAGTAGTACTTTATGTTACTTTAACTGATAGCTTCTTCAAAGACCCTATTTCCAAACAGGGTCACATTCACAGGGGCAGGGATTAGGACTTCAACATATCTTTTTAGAGACACAATTCAATTCACAACACTATGTAGCTATCTTCTCTTCTTACATTGCAGTCTATGTCATTAAAATCAAAATCCTATCATGTTGAGTGTGTGAAAGATTTTGCCATTGAAGTTGCGAACTATTTTAATGCCCAACCATCCCTACCCCTTGTATATTACTATCGGGCACTTCACATTAGAAAGTTCCCCAATCTAAGTAGTTTCTGTGAACTACTGGGATCCCCAGATCCACTATGTTTCAAGGGCTCTGTCATTTACTGTTGTATCACACACACCAACACGGTTGTATTGCACAAACCCTTCATAACAAAACCTGGGTTATCCTGACAAATAGGGCAGACCATCAGCAAAGTGCCCAACAGGTCATGTTAGTCTTTAGGGCCACCCTCCTGCTCTTTCAGTGACTCCCCCCATCCCAGCCCCTCCCACCAGGCTCTCCTGTGCCCCTTCACATGGGAGCACAGCTCTAGCCAAAGCAGCTGGGTCATTTATTGAGCTTCTAAGCTGCGTCTTGTTCTTGCTACTATAGGTATGTCTTCCTCTCTCCGGTGACCTGTGTGGATGGAAGAACAGAGGAAATGTCCTTAAATGTTCTGGAATGCTTAAGCCTCCTCCCCCCAATTTTTACTCAGCTTAGAGGAGCCCCACTGATGAATTTTCCAGTTGAGCAGCATGAATTGGAGATTGATTAACTTGCTCAAAGAAATAAAGTCTATGAGATTTCCTGCTTCTTCATGTTTTAGAATTAAATGGCATATCTGCTACACTGATACCAGCATAATAAACCAAAAAATAAAATAAAAAAAAAATACCATTGCCCTTGAGTCAATTCCAACTCATGTTGACTCTACAGGACAGAGTAGAACCACCCCGTAGGGTTTCCAAGGAGTGGCTAGTGGATTCGAACTACCGACCTTTTGGTTACAGCCGAATGCTTAACCACTGCATCACCAGGGTTCCCAACCAGCATGATAGTGAGTCTTAAAGACTAAAAATCTTTTACATCCAAAGGTAGGAAGGAAGGTACTATTGGGTGGAGGAGGTGGATAGAAAATTCTGTGAATCACAACACATAAGTGGTCTCATTCTCTACTAACTTAAAAAAAAAGAAAGAATCCAGTCTGCAAAACAAATGCCTTTGCAATACAGTCTCAAATAGAACTTTATGCCAAATTCGCTCATTCAAATGGTTCCATATATAATAAGCAAGTGTGTTGACACAATACTACTCCCATCTTTTCTTTTTTTCCTTCCCTTTGCAGGCTGGAAATGTTTGGAAATCTAGTTGGAGTAATAAACAAACAACTAAAAGCAGTCATCTTCATTTTCAGTACTGAAAATTTAAACCCAAATTTTAAACACAAAAGAAATCAAAGTGAGTGAAAACAGACCATGTAGTCAGGCTGATTAATAAACAGCTTGGTGCATAATGAGCTAGGAATTGCATGAATCAAATTCCCAAGATACTCTAGAGTGTATTCTTTGAATTATAAAATGGGCCCTTAAAACAGCAACATATGTGATCATTAAAATGGCTTCTTATTATGAAAATAACAGCCAAATGAGCATCAGCATTGGTTTAAAAAACAAAAACAAAAAACTTAAAACAACAACAATGCTAAATGGTGTTGTGAGAAGAGCTTGTAGCTTTGATGTAATAATAATATTTATTTATCTGGTTTTATCTCAGATTTATTTTAGAAAGAACTGTTTTAACAAACTATAACTATGCTGACGAGCTAGATTTGGGGAAGCTAATTTGGAAGAACTAAGAGACCTGCAGGTTATACTGTGTGAATGGTACATATTACAATCTTGAAGTATGGAGAATCCCAAGTGATCTTAATGAAGACTTTGCAAATTACAGCTTCCTCATAAGAGGCAAAAAGCAAGAACCAATTGATGTAATTTTTATAAAGGGCCTTATAAAAAAATCTGTGAGTAAATAAAAAACAGGAATGCATCTGGAAAATGGAACAATGGAAGAAGGACCAGAATTGGCAAATGCTGTCAAGAAAATCAGTTGAAGCTGGCCTAAGGAAGAGTGGCAGAAAGGAACATTCAGTCTTTAACAAAAAGAATAAACAAAAAAACCAAACCTATTGCCATTGAGTTGATTCCAACTCATAACTACCGTACAGGACAGAGTAGAACTGCCCCATAGAATTCCAAGGAGCACCGGGTGGATTCAAACTGCCCAGCTTTTGGTTAGCAGCCATAGCTCTTAACCGCTACACCACCAGGATTTCCAACAAAAAGAATACCTATGGAGAAATAGAAAGAGAAGGAGATAATGATAGCTTACCAATGTTTACAAAAATAAGCTTTATTAGTAGTAGTAGTATGTTGTTTGTGCCTTCCTTAATTTTAATATAATGTTAACAATACTGTTATTATAAGCTAGAACCTAAGAGTGAGTATGGAAAGGCTGAATGCTGCCTTATTAAGCAAGAAAAACACTATCAACTGCACCAATCAGTCTAATTACAAAGTGGAATTTTAAAAACAAACTATCACAACCTCCCTTGGTGCATCTATTTATGACTTGCACCAAGATATATAAATAGTATCATTTGTATCTCTGCTAAGCCTTCCCTCAACCCATTCTTAGCTTGCTTAGATGCTTACCACATCCACGGCCCCAAACTGAGACCAGGGTCACATGTAGGAGTACAGTGAATATGTGCCACCTACACCTTCAGATTTCAAGAATTTAAGATATTTACTTGGCCAGAAACTTAACTCTTCTGCTTGCTTTCTGTATCATGAAATGTCAGCATTACAGCTTCTTTCCTCACTTAAGGTTGTGCACAGGTTAGCATGTAAACCCTTATACGTGGGTTATATCTAAACTATTATCCATCAGATGCATCACAGTGCAAATGGTTTTCTAAGAGCAGGTTTTTAAGAGGGAGGAGACAACCTGAGGATCACAGACAGCCACCAAAGGGGAGAAGAAAGAAGACATTGAAAAGTGGCCAAAACAACAACAACAACAAAAGCACTTTCCAATTTTGTGGGAACCATGAAAGAGTTCTATTGACTCCCTAAATCTTGCTCCATAAAGAACTAGGAACAGTTTGCCAGTGCAGAAATGGAAGCTAGCTACTCCCAAACCGGTGGCCTCCTGGTTAGGACTACATGTGTCCCAGGGTCTCTCCTAAGAATGAGTTTTGCAGGAAAGTTGCTAATCAACTAAGTCTCTGGATACTGCAAATGGTTAATGTGCTCAGCTGGTAACAGAAAGGTTGGAGGTTCAAGTCCACCCAGAGGTAGCCTCAGAATAAAGGCCTGGTGATTTACTTCCAAGAATTAGCCATGGAAATCTCTGTGGAGCACAGTTCTACTCTGACACACATGGGGTTGCCATGAGTGGAACAGTTCCATGGCAACTGTTTCGTTTTGTTTTTTGTTTGCTTGTTTTTTAAGGGCTTATAGATGCAGGCACAATGTATCAGGCAGTGAGAGGAAGAGAGAAAAAGATATGGTCCCTGAACTCAAGGAGCTTCAGTAAGTCCACTAAGGAAGAACAATAGATTAATTTAGCTTCAAAATATACATAAAGGAGAGATGCAAATTTGTCCTGATAATTCTTGTGGGATTGAGATGCTATCGAGTTCAGTAGGTGTGACATAGAAAAATGAATGAAGTCAAACCCTTCAGTTCTTAAGGATCCACTATTTGGGAGGACAAGTACCACATGGTTAGAGTCCAAGAGGTACCAGAGATGCTAAAAGATAAAATTTAATTATAAAACCAAGAACAATCCTAAGGAGAATGATAAGGTGTATGTGTGGTAAGGGGCAGGTGGGGAAAGGTCACGTAAAGAAACCAGTATTTGGGCTGGAAGCTTCCAGGTGAGCTCAGGTTTTTAAAAGACTGATAGGAAGTTCAGAGAATAGAAACAGAAATGACCCTTAAACATGAGAAAAAATGCTCAACTTCACTTACAACTTTTAAAATATACAATATCACTGTCAAGTATCTGATTGGCCAAAGTCAAAAAGTATAATATAATATATACTGTGTGGGCTAGGAGGTGGTGATATCTGGCAAATTTATTACACTTTTGTCAGACATGTAAATTGGAATAACCTTTAGGGAAGGCAATTCGCAAATATATATGCAATGCTTTCAATTAAACTTTTTGTTTTGAGATAATTGTAGATTCACATGCAGTTAAGAAATAAAGCAGAAAGGTCTGTGTATCTTTTACCCAGCTTCCTCCAATGGCAACATCTTGCAAAACTATAGCACAATATATCAGCCAGGATGTTGACATTAATACAGTCAAGGTAGAGAACATTTCCATCCCTACAAGGATCCCTTGTGTTGACCTTTTATAGACATGCCAACTTTGCTTCCATCCTCACTCCCTCCTCTACTCTGGGCTACCACTAATCTGTTCTCCATTTCGATAATTTTGTCATTCCAAGAATGTTATATAAATGGAACCATACAGGATGTAACCTTTGGGAGCCAGTTTTCTTTTTGTTTTTCCACACAGCATAATTCTCAGGAGATTCACCCAAGTTGTTGTGCGTATCAATAGTTTGTTTCTTTTTATTGCTGAGTAATATTCTAAAAGGTTTTCAGAAAAAAAAAGAAGTTTCCAATTATTTCATTTTACTTGGATCCACAATCATTGTCCATGGAAGCAGCAGCCAAGAAATCAAACAATTGCCCAGTTTCCACACTTCCTCTAGTATTTGGTAT
This sequence comes from Trichechus manatus latirostris, assembly GCF_000243295.1. Lineage (NCBI taxonomy): Eukaryota > Metazoa > Chordata > Mammalia > Sirenia > Trichechidae > Trichechus > Trichechus manatus. Next base: position 1,326,426 of record NW_004444159.1, read on the forward strand.
TGTCACTATCGTTTTATTTTAGCCATTCTCATGGGTATGTAGTGATAGCTCATTGTGGTTTACATTTGCAATTCCCTAATGGCTGGTATTGTTGAATATCTGTTCATGTGCATATTTGTCATCTGTATATCCTTTTTCATAATGTGTCTTCTCATGTCTTTTGTCCATTTTCTAATTTTTTTTAACTGTTGAGTTTTGAAAGTTCTTTATATATTGTAGATACTAGCTGGATGTGTGGTTTGCAAATATTTTCTGCCAGTCTACAGCTTGTGGTTTCATCATCTTAAAAGAGATTTCTGCAGAACAAAAATTTTGGATTTGATGAAGTCGAGCTTATCCATTTTTCCTTTTGGAGATCGTGCTTTTAGTATCAAGCCTAAAAACTTTTTGTCTGTGGTACAACCACCATGGAAAATGGTATGGCACTTCCTCAAAAAGCTAGAAATAGAAATACCTTATGACCCAGCAATCCTACTCCTAAGTATATATCCAAGAGATGTAAGAGCAGTGACACAAATTGATAAATGCACACCTATGTTCATTGCAGCATTATTCACAATAGGAAAAACATGGAAACAATCTAAGTGCCCATCAACAGATGAATGGATAAATGAATTGTGATACATACATAAAATGGAATACCACACAACTATAAAGGTAATAATGAGGAGTCAGTAAAACATCTTATAACATAGATGAATCAGGACATTATGCTGGGTGAAATAAGTCAATCACAAAAGGACAAATATTGTACGATCTCACTATCATAAGAAGTCAAGAATAGGTACAAATATAGAAAGCAACATTCTTTGATGGCTACCAGGGATGCGAGGGGGAAGGAGAGGGAATCACTGTCTAGATAGTAGACACTTTTTGTTTTTGGTGATGGGAAAGGCAATACCAAATATGGGTGAAGTCTGCACAACTTGACCGAGGTAAGTGAAGACACTAAGAAGGGACAATTTCGGTAAATGCTACAACATATACAATTTTGCAACAACAGTAATAACAAGCAAAAAATATATGTGTGGTTACATAGGGAGATATGTATGCAATATGTATATAGGAAGACATATGTGAGTACATGTGCATGCATATATAGGTGTATCTGTAGGCATATGTATATACATGTTTGTGTGTGCTGCATATATATTCTTATTCATAAAAAGTGCATAGGGGGCGAGTTATGGATACTTTCTAGATGTATCCATACACTTTGCAGGATAGGTTTACTATCTTAAAAGACTTAGGACCATAGTCTCCTGGGACAACTCAGTCAATTGGCATAGCATTGTTCATAAAGTTAATGCTCTACATCCTAGTCTGGTGACTAGCGTCTGGGGTCTTAAAAACTTATGGGCAACCATCTAAGATACAACTATTGGTCTCTACTCATCTGCAGCGAAAGGAATCAAGGAAACCAAAGACTCCATGAAGAAACTAGTCCACAGGACTAATAGCCCGTACAAACCACGGCCTCTTCTAGCCTGAGACCAGAAGAACTAGATGGTGATGACTGCCACTACCTACCATTCTGACCAGGGACACAATAGAAGGTCCTGGATAGAATGGTAGAAAAATGCAGAACAAAATACAAATTCCTAAAAAAGCCAGGCCCACTGGACCGAAAGAGACTAGAGGAACCCCCGAGACTATTGCCCTAACATACCCTTTGAACTTAGAACTGAAGCTAGTCCTTGAGGTCACCTTTCAGCCAAGTAATAGATTGACTTATAAAATAAACAATATCACCAATGAGTAATGTCCTCCCTTAAACAGTCAACCATATGTTGATTGTCATAACACATAGTTTTTACCCAAAAAGTAAAGATGAGAAGGCAAAGCGGGGAAAGGAAGCTAGATGAATGGAAACAGAACGAACAGAATAGAAATAATGAGAATGTTGATGCATTTTGAAGATTGTAACCAATGTCACAGAAAAATCTGTATAAAAATTATTAAATGGGAACCTAATTTTCTGTGTAAACATTCACCTAAAACACAATAAAACATGTTAAAAAAAAAAAAAAGAGAGAGAGAGAGAAAGAAGGCAGGAATAAAAATAGCATTGGAAAGAGCGGGAAAAAAAAACTCTTTGCCTACCCCTAGATTCTGAATATTTTCTATTAGTTTACTAGAAGTTTTATAATTTTACATTTAGCTCCATAGTCCATTTTGAATTATTTTTTTGTGTAATGTGTGAGGTTTGAGTCAAGGTTCATCAGGATGGGGTGGGGGACTATAAATACCCAATTGCTTCATCACCAATATTTGAAAAGGCTATCTTTCTTCCATTAAATTGTTTTTGAAACTTTGTCAAAGATCATTTGTATGGGTTTATGTCTTGGTTCTCTATTCTGTTCCATTAGTCTAGAATCTATACATCAATAGACAGTCTTGATCACTGTAGCTAATATTAAGTCCTGAAATTGGGTTGTCTGTTCTTCTCACTTCATTCTTCCTTTTCAAAATTATTGTAGGTATTCTAGTTCCTTTGCCTTTACACATAAATTTTAGAATAATCTTGTCTATATCTAGAAAAAATCTTACTGGGATTTTTATAGGAATTTCATTAAACCTATATATCAGTTTGGGTAGAATTGACGTATTTGCTCTGTTGAGTCTTTCATTCCATAAACAAGATATGTGTCTCCATTTATTTAGATCTTCTTTGATTTTTCTCATCAGAATTTTGTAGTTTTTAGCATACATATCCTGTACATGTTTTACTAGATTCAGACCTAAGCATTTCTTTCTTTTTTTGAATGATTATAAACAGTATTGTATTTTGAATTTGGTGTCCATATGCTCATTGCTAGTATATAAAAATACAATTAATTTTTGAATGTTTATCTTTTATTCTATAATCTTGCTGAACTAAATTGTTAGTTCTAGGAGGTTCTGTGTAGATTCCTCAGAATTTTTATATAGATAATTGTCTACAAATTGTTGTTAGGTGACATCGAGTCAGTTCCAACTCATAGCAACCCTATGTACAACAGAACGAAACATTGCCCAATCCTGCGCCATCCTCAAAATCATTGTTACAATTGAGCCCACTGTTGCAGCCATTGTGTCAATCCATCTCATTGAGGGTCTTCCTCTTTTTCACTGACTCTCTACTTTAACAAGCATGATGTCTTTCCCCAGGGACTGATCCCTCCTGATAACATGTCCAAAGTGTGTGAGACGAACCATCGACATCCTTGCTTCTGGCTGTACTTCTTCCAAGACAGATTCGTTTGTTCTTTCAGCAGTCCATGGTCTATTCAATATTCTTCACCAACACCACAATTCAAAGGCATCAATTCTTTGTCAGTCTTCCTTATTCATCCTCCAGCTTTCACATGCTCAGGAGGTGACTAAAAACACCATGGCTTGGGTCAGGCACACCTTACTCTTCAGGGTGACATCTTTGCTTTTCAACACTTTAAAGAGGTATTTTACAGCAGATGAAATGAGTCATTAACTACCTTAATTGCTGCTTCCATGGGTGTTGATTGTGGATCCAAGTAAAATGAAATCCTTGACAACTTCAATCTTTTCTCCATTTATCATGATGTTGCTTAATGGTCCAGTTGTGAGGATTTTTATTTTCTTTATGTTGAGGTGTAATCCGTACTGATGGCTATGGTCTTTGATCTTCATCAGTAAGTGCTTCAAGTCCTCTTCACCTTCAGCAAGTAAGCTGGGTTATCTGCATATCACAGCTTGTTAATGAGACTTCCTCCAATCCTGATGCCTCGATCTTCTTCATATAGTCCAACTTCTTGGATTATTTGCTCAGGATACAGATTGAATAAGTATGGTGAAAGGATACAACCCTTACGCAAACCTTCCTGGCTTTAAATTATGCAGTATCCCCTTGTTCTGTTCAAATGACTGCCTCTTTGTCTATGTACAGATTCCTCATGAGCACAATTAAGTGCTCTGGAATTCCCATGCTTTGCAATGTCATCAATAATTTGTTATGATCCACACAATGGAATGCCTTTGCATAGTCAAAAAAACACTGGTAAACATTTTTGTGGTATTCTCTGCTTTCAGCCAGGATCCATTTGACATCGGTAATGATATCCCAGGTTCCATGTTCTCTTCTGAATCTGGCTTGAATTTCTGGAAGTTCCCTGTCAATACACTGCTACAGCTGCTTTTGAACGATCTTCAGCAAAATTTTACTTGCATGTGATATTAATGATATTGTTCAATAATATCTGCATTTGGTTGGATCACCTTTCTTGGCACTAGGCATAAATATGGATCTTTTCTAGTCAGTTGGCCAGGTAGCTGTCTTCCAAATTTCTTGGCATAGACGAGTGAGCACTTCCAGCACTGCATCCATTTGCTGAAACATCTCAGCTGGTATTCTGTCAATTCCTGGAGCCTTGTTTTTTGCCAATGCCTTCAATGCAGCTTGGACTTCTTCCTTCAGTACCATCAGTTCCTGATCATATGCTACCACCTGAAATTGTTGAACACTGACCAATTCTTTTTGGTATAGTGACTCTGTATATTCCTTCCATCTTCTTTTGATGCTTCCTGCCTTGTTTAATATTTTCCCCATAGGATACTTCAATATTGCAACTCAAGGCTTGAATTTTTTCTTCAGTTCTTTCAGCTTGAGAAATGTTTCTGCTTGAGGAACGCCGAGCGTGTTCTTCCCTTCTTTCTATCTCCAGGTCTTTGCACATGTCATTATAATACTTTACTTTGTCTTCTTGAGCCACCCTTTGAAATCTTCTGTTCAGCTCTTTTACTTCATCATTTCTTCCATTTGCTTTAGCTACTCTATCTTCAAGAGCAAGTTTCAGAGTCTTTTCTGACATCCATTCTGGTGTTCTCTTTCTTTCCTGTTTTTTAATGACATCTTGCTTTCTTCATATATGATGTACTTGATGGCATTCCATGTCTCATCTGGTCTTCAGTCTTTAGGGTTCAACATGTCAAATCTATTTTTGAGATGGTCTCTAAATTCAGGTGGGATATACTCAAGGTCATACTTTGGCTCTTGTGGACTTGTTCTATTTTCTTCAGTTTCGACCTGAACTTGCATGTAAGCAATTGACGGTCTGTTCCGCAGTCAGCCCTGGCCTTGTTCTGACTGATGATATTGAGCTTTTCCATCGTCTCTTTCCACAAATGTAGTCGATTTGATTCCTGTGTATTCCATCTGCTGAGGTTCATGTGTGTAGTCACCATTTATGTTGGTGAAAAAAGTTATTTGCAATGAGAAAGTTGTTGGTCTTGCAAAATTCTATCATGTCATCTCTGGCATCATTTCTAACACCAAGGCCATATTTTCCAACTACTGATCCTTCTTTGTTTCCAACTTTTGCATTCCAATCACCAGTAATTATCAATGCACCCTGATTGTACGTTTGATCAATTTCAGACTGTAGAAGTTGGTAAAAATCTTCAATTTATTCATCGCTGGCCTTAGTGGCTGGTGCGTAAATTTCAATAATAGCCATTATTAACTGGTCTTCCTTGTAGGTGTATGGATATTATCCTATCACGGACACCATTGTACTTCAGGATAGATCTTGAAATGTTCTCTTTGACGATGAATGCAATATCATTCCTTTTCAAATTGTCATTCCCTGCACTGTAGACCATATGATTGTCTGATTCAAAATGGCCAATACCAGTCCATTTCAGCTCACTAATGCCTAGGATATCGATGTTTATGCATTCCATTTCATTTCTGACGATTTCCAATTTTTCTAGATTCATACTTGGTACATTCCACGTTCCAATTATCAATGAATGTTTGCAGCTGTTTCTTCTCATTTTGAGTCATGCCACATCAGCAAACGGAGGTCCTGAAAGCTTGACTCCATCCAGGTCATTAAGGTCGACTCTACTTTGAGGAGGCAGCTCTTCCCCAGTCGTCTTTTTAGTGCCTTCCAACCTGAGAAGCTCATCTTCTGGCACTATATCAGACAATGTTTGTCTGCTATTCATAAGGTTTTCACTGGCTAATTCTTTTCAGAAGTAGACTGCTGGCTCCTTCTTCATAGTCTGCCTTAGCCTGGAAGCTCAGTTGAACCCTGTCCGCTATGGGTGACTCTGCTGGTATTTGAATACCAGTGGCATAGCTTCCAGCATCACAGTAACACACAAGCCCCCACAGTATGACAAACTAACAGATGCATGGGGGTGTCTACAAATAGAGACACTTTTATTTCTTCCTCTCCAATATTTGTGCCTTTAATTTCCATTTCTTGCTGTATTGCATTGGCTAGAACTTCCAGTACTATGCTGAATAAGAGTCATGAGATCAAACATCCTTATCTTATTTCTAATCTTAAGGGGAAAACATTCAGTCCTTTACCATTAAATATAATGTTGTCTGTAGGAATTTTGTGTATTCTCTTTATCAAACTGAAGAAATTCCCCTCTATACCTAGTTTTCTGAGATTTTTTATCATGAATGGATGTTAAACTATTTTAAATTTTTTTCCTCCAGCAATTCACATGGTCATGTGATTTTTCTCTTTAGCTGTTTTATGGTGGATTACATTACATGATTTTCAAATATTGAACCAGGCTTTCATCCCTGGAATAAACCCCACTTAGTCGGGATGTATAATTCTTTTTATATATTGCTTCATTGTATTTGCTAATATTTTCTTAAGGATTTTATGTCTACATTCATGAGGGATGTTGGTCTGTAGTTTCTTTTTTGTACTGTCTTTGTCTTTTCAGGATATCAGGGAAATACTAGAATCATAAAATGAATTGGGAAATGTTCCCTCCTCTTCTATATTCTGAAAGACATTGTGTAGAATTGGTGTTAATTCTTCTTTAAATAATTAGTACAATTCTCCAGTGAAACCATCTGAGCCTAGAGATTTCTTTTGGGGGGATTTTTAAGTTACAAATTCAAATTCCTTAATAGCTATACCCAAAACCAAAATGAAACCCATTGCCTTCAAGTTGATTGTGACTCATAACAATCCTATAGGACAGAGTGGAACTGCACCATAGGGTTTTGAAGGAGTAGCTGGTGGATTCAAACTACTGACTTTTTGGTTAGCAGCCAAACACTAAACCACTGCACCACCAGGGCTCCTTAATAGTTATATTAGTATTCAAATTATGTTTCATTTTGCATGAGTTGTGTTAGTTTATGCTTTGCCAGGAATTGGTCCATTTTCACCTAAGTTGTCAAATTCATGGGTATAGAGTTGTTTGTAATGTTCCCTTTTGATATCCTAAGGGTTTACAGTGATACCCCATTTCTTACCAGATATTGGTAATTATTTCTTTTCTCTTTTTTCCTTTTCAGACTTGCTAGAGATTTGACAATTTTATTGATCTTTTTAAACAGCCATCTTTTTGTTTCTTTGATTTTCTCTATTTTTTTTGTTTGATGGTTTTTAATTTCAGTGATTTCTGCTCTGCTCTTATCTTTATTATTTCCTTCCTTCTGTTTGCTTTGGGTTTATTTTCTTCTTCTTTTTTCTAAGTTCCTGAGGTGAAGCTTCAATTACTGATTTGAGACTTTCCTTTTATTCTTATGTAAGCATTTTGTACTACAAATGTCCCTCTAAGCACTGCTTTAGCTGTGTCCTACAGATGTTGATATTTGTATTTTTATTTTCATTCAGTAAAATGTATTATTTATTTCTCTTGAGACTTACTTGTTGAGACATGGATTATTTAGAAATGTGTTGTTTAGTTTCTAAGTATTTGGAGAATTTTCTGTTATTTTTTATAGATTTCTAGTTTGATTCCATTGTGACTGCAGAATGCACTTAATGGTTTCAATTCTTTTACAAGTACTGATATTTATTTTATGTTCCACCATCACTCATCTGTCAGTATGTCATACTGTGGTGGCTTGGGTGTTGCTGTGATGCTGGGAGCTATGCCACAGGTATTTCAAGTACCAGCAGGGTCACCCACGAGGGACAGGTTTCAGCAGCACTTCCAGACTAAGACAGACTAGGAAGAAAGACGTAGCAACCTATGTCTAAAAAAATTGGCCAGCAAAAAATTTATGAATAGCAGTGGATTACTGTCTCTACAGTGCCAGAAGATGAGCCACTCAACCTGGAAGGCTCTAAAAATACGACTGGGGAAGAGCTGCCTCCTGAAAATAGAGTAGACCTTCATGATGTGGATAAAGTAAAGTCTTCGGGAACTTCATTTGCTGATGTGGCATGACTCAAAATGAGGAAAACAGCTGCAAATATCCATTAATACTCAGAATGTGGAATGTATGAAGCATGAATCTAGGAAAAATTGGAAGTTTTCAAAATGAAAAAGAATGATATAAAAATCGATATCCTAGGCATTGTTGTTGTTCGGTGCAGTTGAGTCAGTACCAACTCACAGCAACCCTACGTACAACAGAACGAAACACTGCCCAGTTCTACGCCATCCTCTCAATTGTTAGAATACTTAAATCCATTGTTGCAGACACTGTGTCAGTCCATCTCATTAAGGATCTTCCTGTTTTTCACTGACCCTCTACTTTACCAAACATGATGTCCTTCTCCAGGGGACTAGTCCCTCCTGGTAAAATGTCCAAACCACATGAGACGAAGTCTCACCATCCTTGCTTCTGAGGAGCATTCTGGCTATACTTCTTCCAAGACAGGTTTGTTTGTTCTTACAATCCATGGTATATTCAATATTCTTAGCCAACACCATAATTCAAAGGCTTCAATTCTTCTTTGGTCTTACTTATTTATTGTCCAGCTTTTGCATACAAATGAAGCAACTGAAAATACCATGGCTTGGGCCAGGTGCACCTTGGTCCTCAAAGTGACATCTTTGTTTTTCAACACTTTAAAGAGGTCTTTTGCAGCAGATTTGCCCAGTGCAATACATCATTTGATTTCTTCACTGCTGCTTCCATGGGCATTGATTGTGGATCCAAGAAAAATGAAATCCTTGACAAATTCATTCTTTTCTCATTTATCATGATGTTGTTTATTGGTCCAGTTGTGAGGATTTTTATTTTCTTTATCTTGAGGTGTAACCCGTACTGAAGGCTGTAGTCTTTGATGTTCATCATTCAGTGCTTCAAGTCCTCTTCCCTTCAGCAAGCACCATTGTGCCATCTGCATAACAAAAGTTGTTAATGAGTCTTCCTCCAATCCTGATGCTGCATCCGTCTTCATACAGTCCAGCTTCTCGGATTATTTGCTCAGCATATAGATTGAATAAGTATGGTGAAAAGATGCAACCCTGATGCACACCTTTCCTGACTTTAAACCAGGCACTATCCCCTTGTTCTGTATGAACGACTGCCTCTTGGTCTATGCACAGGTTAAGCATGAGCACAATTAAGTGTTCTGGAATTCCTGTTCTTTGCAATGTTATCCATAATTTGTTATGATTCACACAGTTGAATACCTTTGCATAGTCAATGAAACACAGGTAAACTTCTTTCTGGTATTCTCTGCTTTCAGCCAACATCCGACACCAGCAATAATATCCCTCATTCCATGCCCTCTTTTGAATCAGGCTTGAACTTCTGACAGTTCCCTGTCAATGTACTGCTGCAACCAGTTTTGAACAATCATCAGCAAAATTTTACTTGTGTGTTATATTAATGATATTCAATAATTTCTGCATTCTGTTGGATCACCTTTCTTTGGAATAGGCACAACTATGGATCTCTTCCACTCATTTGGCCAGGTAGCTGTTTTCCAAATTTCTTGACATAGTCCAGTGAGCACTTCCAATGCTGCATCCATTGTTGAAACATCTGAATTAGTATTCCACCAATTCCAGAGCCCTGTTGTTCACCATTCCATTCATATGCTACCTCCTGTAATGGTTGAATATTGATCAATTCTTTTCGGTATAGTGACTCTGTGTATTCCTTCCATCTTCTTTTCATGCTTCCTGTGTCATTCAATATTTTCCCTGTAGAATCTTTCAATATTAAAAGTTGGGGCTTGAATTTTTTCTTCAGGTTTTTCTGCTTGAGAAATGCCAAATGTGTTCTTCCCTATTGGTTTTCTAACTGCAGGTCTTTTCACATTTCATTATATTTTACCTTGTCTTCTTAAGCTACCCTTTGAATCTTCTGTTCAGCTCTTTTACTTCATCATTTCTTCCATTCACTGTAGCTACTCTACAGTTGTCTTAGTCATCTAGTGCTGCTGTAACAGAAATACCACACGTGGATGGCTTTAACAAACAGAAGTTTATTTTCTCATGGTCTTGTAGGCTACAAGTCAAAATTTAGGGCATCAGCTCCAAGGGAAGGCTTTCTGTGTTGGCTCTGGAGGAAAGTCCTTGTCATCAATCTTCCCCTGGACTAGGAGCTTCTTCAGGCAGGAACACCATGTATAAAGGGCAGTCTGTGCTCCCAGAGCTGCTTTCTTGGTGGTATGAGGTCCCCTGTCTCTCTGCTCACTTCTCTTTTTTATATCTCAAAAGAGATTGGCTCAAGACATAATCCAATCTTGAACATTGAGTCTTGCCTCATTAACATAACTGCCACCTATCCCACCTCATTAACATTATAGAGGTAGGATTTACAACACATAGGAAAATCACATCAGATGACAAAATGATAGACAATCAGACAATACTGGGAATCATGGCCTAGCCAAATTGATACACATATTTTTAGGAGACACAATTCAATCCATGACAACATTCAAGAGCAAGTATCAGAGTCTCTTTTGACATCCGTTTTGGTCTTTTCTTTCTTTCTTGTCTTTTTAATGACCTTTTGCTTTCTTCATGTATGATGTCATTGATGTCATCTCACAACTCATCTGATCTCCTTTCACTAGTGTACAACGCATCAAATTTAATCTTGAGATGGTCTCTAAATCCAGGTGGGATACACTCCGGATCATATTTTGGCTCTCATAGACTTGTTCTAATTTCTTCATCTTCAACTGGAACTTGCATATGAGCAATTGATGGTGTGTTCCACAGTTGGCCTTTGGCCTTGTTCTGACTGATAATAGCAAGCATCTCCATCATCTCTTTCCACAGATGTAGTTGATTTGATTCCTGTGTATTCCATCTGGTGAGGTCCATGTGTATAGTTGCCATTTATGTTGTTAAAAAAGGTATTTGCAACAAAGAATTTACCGGTCTTGCAAAATTCTATCATGCGATCTTCAGCATCATTTCTATCACCAAGGCCATATTTTCCAACTACCAATTCTTCTTCTTTGTTTACAACTTTTGCATTCCAATCACCAGTAATTATCAATGCATCTTGATTGCATGTCTGATAAATTTTAGATCACAGAAGTTGGTAAAAATCTTCAATTTCCTCATCTTTAACATTAGTGGCTGGTGCATAGCTTTGAATAATAATAGTTTTAACTGGTCTTCCTTGTAGGTGTAGGGATATTATTCTAACACTGATGGCATCATACTTTAGGACTGATCTTGAAATATTCTTTTTGACAATGAATGTGATGTCATTCCTCTTCAATTTGTCATTCCTGGCATGGTAGATCATATGATCGTCCAATTCAAAATGCCCAATACCAGTCCATTTCAGCTCACTAATGCCTAGGATATAGATCTTTATGCATTTTATTTCATTTTTGAAAACTTCCAATTTTCCTAGAGTCATACTTCTTACAGTCCACGTTCTGATTAATAACAGATGTTTGCAGCTGTTTCTTCTCTTTTGAGTCGTGTCACTTCAGCAAATGAAGGTCCTGAAAGCTTACTCCATCCATATCATTCAGGTAAACTTTGAGGAGAGAGCTCTTCCCCAGTCATATTTTGAGTGCCTGCCAATCTGAGCGGCTCATCTTCTGGCACTCTACTAGACAAAAAAAAAAAGCAACCCTATAGGACAGAGTAGAACTGCCCCATAGGGTTTCCAAGGAGTGGCTGGTGGATTCAAACTGCTGACTTTTGGGTTAGCAGCCAACCTCTTAACCACTACGCCACCAGGGCTCCATACCAGACAACATTCTGCTGCTAATAAGGTTTTTACTGGCCAATTTTTTCAGAAGTAGACTGCCAGGTCCTTCTTCCTAGTCTATCTTGCTCTGGAAGCTCTGCTGAAACCTGTCCCCCATGGGTGACCCTGCTTGTATTTGAATTACCGGTGGCATAACTTCCAGCATCACATCAACACACAAGCCACCACAGTACAACAAACTAACAGACATGTGGTGGATCCTAGGCAATAGTGAGCGGAAATATACTGGTACTGGACATTTTGAATCAGACAATCTTATGGTCTACTATGCCAGGAATGTCAAACTGAAGAAGAATGGTGTCACATTCATCCTCAGAAAGAACGTTTCAAGATCTATCCTGAAGTAGAACACTGACAGTGATAGGATAATATCCACATACCTACAAGACAAGTTAATACGACCATTATTCAAATTTACGCAGCAACCACTAAAGCCAAAGATAAATAAATTGAAGATTTTTACCAACTTCTGCAGTCTGAAATTGATCAAACATGCAGTCAAGATGCATTGATAATTACTTGCGATCGGAATGTGAAAGTTGGAAACAAGGAAGAAGGATCGGTAGTTGGAAAATATGGCCTTGATGAAAGAAATTATGTCAGGAGATCACATGATAGAATTTTGCAAGACCAATGACTTCTTCATTGCAAATGCCTTTTTTCAACAACAAAAATGGTGACTATACATATGGCCCTCACCGGATAGAAGACACAGAAATCAAATGGACTACATCTGTGGAAGGAGACAATGGAGAAGCTCAATATCATCAGTCAGAACAAGGCTAGGGGCCGACTATAGAACAGACCATCAATTGCTCACAATCAAGTTCAAGTTGAAGATGAAGAAAATTAAAACAAGTCCATGAGAGCCAAAGTATGACCTTAACTATATTTCACTTGAATTTAGAGACCATCTCAAGAATAGATTTGACACATTGAACACTAATGACCAAAGACCAGAGGAGTTGTGGGATGGCATCAAGGACATCATACATGAAGAAAGCAAAAGGTCGTTAAACAGGCAGAAAAGAAAGAAAAGACCAAAATGGATGTCAGAAGAGATTCTGAAACTTGCTTTTGAGTGTAGAGTATCTAAAGCAAACGGAATAAATGATCACACAAAAGCTGAACAGAGTATTTCAAAGAGCAGCTCGAGAAGACAAAGTAAAGTATTATAATGAAATGTGCAAAGATCTGGACTTAGAAAACCAAAAGGAAAGAACATGCTCAGCATTTTTCAAGCTGAAAGAACTGAAGAAAAAATTCAAGCCTCAGTTTGCAATATTGAAGGATTCTATGAACAAAATATTGATTGATGCAGGAAGCATCAATAGTAGATGGGAGAAATACACAGAGTCACTGTACCCAAAACATTGGTCAACATTTAACCATTTCAGTAGGTAGTAGGTGATCAAGAACTGATGATACCGAAGGAAGAAGTCCAAGCTACACTGAAGCTATTGGCAAAAAATAAGGCTTCAGGAACTGACAGAATACTAACTGAGATGTTTCAACAAACAGATGCAACGCTGGAGGTGCTTACTTGTCTATGCCAAGAAATTTGGAAGACAGCTGCCTGGCCAACCGACTGGAAGAGATCCATATTTGTGCCCATTCCAAAGAAAGGTGATCCAACAAAATGTAGAAAGTATTGAACAATATCATTAATATCACACACAAGTAAAATTTTGCTGATGATCATTCAAAAGCAGTTGCAGCAGTACATTGACAGGGAACTGTCAGAAGTTCAAGGTAGATTTAGATGAGGATGTGAAATGAGGGATATTGTTGCTAATGTCAGATGGATCTTAACTGAAAGCAGAGAATACCAGAAAGATGTTTACCTGTCTTTTATTGATTATGCAAAGGCATTCAACTGTATGGATCATAACAAATTACGGATAACATTGGGAAAAATGGGAACTACAAAACACTTAATTGTGCTTATGTGGAACCTGTATATAGACCAAGAGGCAGTGGTTCAAACAGAACAAGAGGATATCAAGTGGTTTAAAACCAGAAAAGGTGTGCGTCAAGGTTGTATCCTTTCGCCATACTTACCTAATCTGTATGCTGAGCAAATAATCTGAGAAGCCACACTATATGAAGAAGAACACGGCATCAGGATTAGAGGAAGACTCATTAACAACCTGTGATATGCAGATGACAACCATCCTTGCTCAAAGGGAAGAGGAGTTGAAGCACTGAATGATGAACATCAAAGACCACAGCCTTCAAGTATGGATTACACCTCAACATAAAGAAAACAAACATCCTCACAACTGGACCAATAAGCAACATCACGATAAATGAGAAAAGACTGAAATTGTCAAGGATTTCATTCTACTTGGATACTCATGGAAGCAGCAGTGACAAAATCAAATGACATATTGCACTGGGCAAATCTGCTGCAAAAGACCTCTTTAAAGTGTTGAAAAGCAAAGATGACACTTTGAGGACTCAGGTGTCCTGACCCAAGCCATGGTATTTTCAACCACCTCATATGCATGTGAAAGCTGGACAATCAATAAGGCGGACTGAAGTAGAATTGATGACTTTGAATTATGGCATTGGCTTAAGAATATTGAATATCCATGGACTGCAAGAACAAACCAACCTGTCTTGGAAGAAGTACAGCCAGAATGCTCTTTAGAAGTGAGGATGGTGAGACTTCATCTTACGTACTTTTGACGTGTTATCAGGAAGGGCCAGTCCCTGGAAAAGAACATCACGCTTGGTAAAGTAGAGGGTAGCAAAAAAGAGGAAGACCCTTAATGAGATGAACTGACACAGTGGCTGCAACCATGCGCTCAAGCATAACAAGGATTGTGAGGATGGTGCAGGACCGGGCAGTGTTTGGTTCTGTTGTACACGAGGTCACTATGAGTCGGAACTGACTCGATGGCACCTAACAACAACAACAACAGTGAAGACAGTGAAAGGCTCAGACGGTGCCCAGCTGCAGAGCCAGCGGCGACAAGTCTAGAAAGGGCCCTGTGGCAGAGTCGGTGGTGACAGACAGCAGGGCCAAGAGGAGCCTGTCCTCAGGGGCCAATAGGAGATCTGTAAGGCCAAGAGGAGCTGAGAGAACTGCCCTTCACTGAAGAAGGGAGACTTTGCCTACATGCTTCCTGATCCTGATCCCGAGTTGTACCCTGTTGCTTACTTAATAAACCACTCAACTGTAAGTACAGTTCCTGAGTTCTGTGAGATGTTACAGTGAATTGCTGAACCCAAATGGGGGAGGTAAGAGTGCTGAGGGGAGGGAGAGTGGCCGGTGTCAGAGATGGAGTGGTACGGCAGCTTGGAAAATGTGGACATCTGCGATATATCTGACCTCCACCTCATAGGAATAAGGAGCTGTGGTGGCGCAGTGGTTAAGATTTCAGCTGCTAACCAAAAGACCGGCAGTTCGAATCCCACCACCAGCCGCTCCTTGGAAACCCTATGGGGTGGTTCTACTCTCCCCTATAGGGTCACTATTAGTCAGAATCAACTCAATGGCAATGGATTTGGGTTGTTTTTTTATTTTTTGGCCTCATAGGAATTGGCTTTGTGTTGATTCTTATATTTGAAGCTATTCATACAATTACCAAGAACAAATGTAAAAAATGCTTAACACAAAAATGCTAAAGACAATAAAAAAAAATGCACAGTCCTTTCTCTGAACTCAGAGCTTTTTTCTTCCCCCTCTCTCCTCTTTAACTTGTCATTTTCCAGATTTCATGTCTAATGTCGTATTTTCAAGGAAACCTTTCCTAACTCCCAGACTCGAACAGGGCCCCTGTTATTTTTTGTATTGATCAAATTCATTTGCAGAGAACAGAATCCACTCTAAACAAGAGTTTCTCAACCAAGGCGCCACAGAACCCTAGGGTTCTATAAGGAGTTAGTAGGGATTTTGTTAAATCACTACTGAAAAAATAAACATCCTTTTTGAACTTGACACATTGTCTATTATGAAATGGTAACACATTTAGTCATAGAGAGTGACCAGACAGCCCTGTTAGCTGGTACCTTAGAGGTCTTTCAGGTCCTTACAGCTGGACACAGTACGACCATGTTTATTTGGTAGGGTCCATTCTCAATAGGTAAAGTTATTGATAATTGCTAAGCTCTGTACTGTAAGAAAGACAAGATAAGCTGATGACATCAATAAGCATTTGTCTTCCTCCCCCAATCTCCCTTGAAGCATTAGCTGGCTTATGGGAACAAACAAATTCTATCCATGTAATAGAAAGTCAATGGGAAATTTTCATTAGAAAGAAGGAACTTTTATAAGCCACTAATTAGCTGTTCCCTGCCCCTCCACCACAACCACTTAGCTGTTGCTGTAAACATTGTAAAACTTAAAAACTGTAAGTTAGAAGTGATTTGTATTATATAGGTTTTGTATTTATTTTTGTAATTTCTTTATTAGTCTGCCTTTTTTTACATTGCATGATCATTTGTGTTTACATACATGTCTAATGGTGCAATGTGGAGATTTACAAGATGGAGCATAAGATGGAAGAAGATTCTAGGCCTAGGCCTACGGACAATCCTGATAAGGTTAATGATGGGGACTTACAATCCTATCAGTGATTGCATTGCACAAGTGCAAGAAACAGCAAAGAAGTAATTTTCACTAAGAAAGCTACTTATCAATGGATTTCTTCTCATCCAAGTTGTTCCATTCCATTGTGCATTGTGACAAACAAATTACAAATAGAGCACTAGTTCTGGCACAACTGAAGACACTTAACCACAAATTCCAGCCTTTTAAAGGTAAAAAAAAAAACCATTGCTGTTGAGTCAACTCCAACTCATAGCGAGCGCCTATAGGACAGCGGAGAACTGCTCCATGGGGTTTCCAAGGAGCAGCTGGTGGATTTGAACTGCCGATCTTTTGGTTAGCAGCAGTAACATGCCATAGCTCTTAACCACTGTGCCACCAGGGCTCCGAAGGTGCCAATTATTTTTACTGGCCAGAGAAATCTCCTAACAAACAGAGTAAAACATTGATTTAAAACAAAAGTTGTATTCAGTAAAAAGTTCCCGGAAGCAAGTTATTTAGTAGCAGAATTTCTTGGCTTAACATAAGAAAATTCACACAGCTGGTGAAAAATTAATAACAAGTTTCTATTCTGCATAGTAGTTAAACGTTTGGCTGCTAACCAAAAGGTCAGCAGTTCGAATCCTCCGGCCGCTCCTTGGAAGCTCTATGGGGCAGTTCTACTCTGTCCTATAGGGTCACTATGAGTCGAAATCAACTTGACAGCAACAGATTTGGCTTTTGGTTTTTATTCTTAACTAAAAGGAGCCCTGGTGGTGCAGTGGTTAAGCGCTTGGCTGCTAACTGAAAGGCCTGTGATTTGAACCCACCATCTCCTCCTTGGGATAAAGATGTGGCAGTTTGCTTCCATAAAGATTTCAGCCGGCAGTCTACTCTGTTCTATAAGGTCGCTATAAGTTGGAATCAACTTGATGGCAATGCATTTGGGTTTTTGGTAGTCTTAATTAATGTAGTAAGTTGATGTATTAATGACAGGTCACATGAAGCTGAAGATCTGTGTAATAAACTGAGAAACAACTTCTCTATCCAAGTCAATGAGACAACCTACTTCACCAATAAATATTATACTGTAGCATTTATAAAATTTGTAAATGATGGCGACATTAAAGAAAAATTTTCAGCTGCAAAGAGCTGCCCCAAACAAGCAATAGCCACGATATATTCAATGTTTGGTCTTCCTGTCTGGAAAGAAAAGATCTGTCTTGGATGAATGGTATTGGCATGACACTCACAGTGCCCTTCACTGGTCGGCTCCATGACAGGCTTTGCCTCTTTTGTAGGAAGGAGGGAAGGAAGGAAAAAAAAGAAAGAAAGATCTGACATTATCACAACACACTGCTTTTGTTTACAGAGGAATGTGGTGTTAGAAACTATTGGAGATGAAATTTTAAAAGTTCTGGACAGACACAATTATTGATCTCTACTTTTCAGAAGCAAAAGAGAAAGAAGAAAACCACAGACACAGAGAAGAAACTAGTCTACAGGGCTAATAGCCTACACAAGCCACGGCCTCATTTACTATGAGACCAGAAGAACCAGATGTTACCCAGCTACCACTACCAACCATTCTGATCAGGGCCACAGTAGATGCACCCTGATAGAAAGCGAGAAAAACATGGAACATAACTCAAATTCTTACGAAGTCCAGACTTACTGGACCAGTTGAGACGAGAGGACTCCCTGAAACTATCGCCCTGAGATACTCTTTAAAACTTGACCTGGAACTATCCCCTGAGATCACCTTTTAGCAAAATAACAGATTGTGTTGTTGTTGTTAGGTACCATTGAGTCGGCTCCTGCTCATAGAGACCCTATGTACAACAGAACTAAACACTGCCTGGTCTTGTGCCATACTCAAAATTGTTGTTATGCTTGAGCCCATTGTTGCAGCCACTGTGTCAATCCATCTCGTTGAAGGTCCTCCTCTTTTTTGGTGACACATTACTCTACCAAGCATGATGACCTTCTCCAGAGACTGGTCCCTCCTGATAAAATGTCCAAAGTACGTGAGATGTAGTCTCGCCATCCTTGCTTCTAAGGAGTATTCTGGCTGTACTTCTTCCAAGACAGATCTGTTCGTGCTTTTGGCAGTCCATGGTATATTGAATATTCTTTGCCAACACCATAATTCAAAGGCATCTATTCTTCTTTGGTCTTCCTTACTCATTGTCCAGCTTTCGCATGCATATGAGACAGTTGAAAACACCATGGCTTGGGTCAGGTGCACCTTAATCTTCAAGGTGACATCTCTGCTTTTTAACACTTTAAAGAGGTCTTTTGCAGCAGATATGCTCAATGCAATGCGTAGTTTGATTTGACTGCTGCTACCATGGATGTTGATGGTGGATCCAAGTAAAATGAAATCCTTGACAACTTCAATCTTTTCTCCCTTTATCATGATGTAACTTACTGGTCCAGTTGTGAGGATTTTTGTTTTCTTTATGTTGAGGTGTAATCCATACTGAAGGCTATAGTCTATGACCTTCATTAGTAAGGGCTTCAAGTCCCCTTCACTTTCAGCAAGCAAGATTCTGTCATCTGCATAACACAGGTTGTTAATGAGTCTTCCTCCAATCTGGATGCCCCATTCTTCTTCATATAGTCCAGATTCTCAGATTATTTGCTTGGCATACAGTTTGAACAAGTATGGTGAAAGGATACAACCCTGACGCACACCTTTCCTGACTTTAAACCATGCAATATCCCCTTGTTCTGGTCAACGACTGCCTGTTGATCTATGTACAGCTTCCTTACGAGCACAATTAAGTGTTCTGGGGTTCCTATTCTTCCCAAAGTAATCCATAATTTGTTATAATCCACACAGTCAAATGCCTTTGTATAGTCAATAAAACACAGGTAAACATCTATCTGGTATTCTCTGCTTTCAGTCAGGATCCATCTGACATCAGCAATGATAACCCTGGTTGCACATCCTCTTCTGAAACTGGCTTGAATTTCTGGCAGTTCCCTGTGGATGTACTGCTGCAGTGGCTTTTGAATGATCTTCGGCAAATTTTCACTTGTTTGTGATATTAACGATATTGTTCAATAATTTCCGCATTCAGTTGAATCACCTTTCTTTGGAATGGGCACAAATATGGATCTCTTCCAGTCAGTTGGCCAGGTAGCTGTCTTCCAAATTTCTTGGCATAGATAAGTGAGCACTTCCAGTGCTGCATCTGTTTATTGAAACATCTCAATTGGTATTCTGTCAATTCCAACTGCCTTGTTTTTCGCCAATGCCTTCAATGCAGCTTGGACTTCTTCCTTCAATACCATTGGTTCTTGATCATATGCTACCTCCTGAAACGGTTGAACTTCAACCAGTTTATTCGGTATAGTGACTCTGTGTATTCCTTCCATCTTCTTTTGATGCTTCTTGCGTTGTTTAATATTTTCCTCGTAAAATCCTTCAATACTGCAACTCGAGGCTTGAATTTTTTCTTCAGTTCTGTCAGCTTGAGAAATGCTGAGTGTGTTCTTCCCTTTTGGTTTTCTAACTCCGGGTCTTTGCACATGTCATTATAATACTTTATTTCGTCTTCTCAAGCCGCCCTTTGAAATCTTCTGTTCAGCTCTTTTACTTCTTCATTTCTTCCATTTGCTTTAGCTACTCTACCTTCAAGAGCAAGTTTCAGAGTCTTTTCTGACATGCATTTTGGTCTTTTCTTTCTTTCCTGTTTTTTAATGACCTCTTGCTTTCTTCATGCATGATGTCCTTGGTATCATTCCACAGCTCATCTGGTCTTCAGTCATTAGGGTTCAACATATCAAATCTATTCTCGAGATGGTCTCTAAATTCAGGTGGGATACACTCAAGGTTGCACTTTGGCTCTCGTGAACTTGTTCTAATTTTCTTCATCTTCAACTTGAATTTGCATATGAGCAATTGATGGTCTGTTCCACTGTTGGCCTTTGGCCTTGTTCTGACTGATAATACTGAGCATCTCCATCATCTCTTTCCACAGACGTAGTCGATTTGATTCCTGTGTATTACATTCAGCAAGGCCCATGTGTATAATCACTGTTTACATTGTTGAAAAAAGGTATTTGCAATGAGGAAATCTTTGGTCTTGCAAAATTCTATCATGTGATCTCTGACATCATTTCTATCACCAAGGCTATATTTTCCAAATATCGATCCTTCTTTGTTTCCAACTTATGCATTCCTATCACCAGTAATTATCAAGGCATCCTGATTTCATGTTTGATCAACTTCAGACTGCAGAAGTTGGTAAAAATCTTTGATTTATTCATCTTTGGCCTTAGTGGTTGGTGAGTAAATTTGAATAATAGTCGTATTAACTGGTGTTCCTTGTAGGTGTATGGATATTATCCTATCACTGACAGTGTTGTACTTCACGATATGTCTTGAAATGTTCTTTTTGACGACAAATGCAACACCATTCCTTTTCAAATTGTCATTCCCTGCATTGTAGACCATATGATTGTACGATTCAAAATGGCCAGTACCAGTCCATTTCAGCTCTCTAATGCCTAGAATATCGATGTTTATGCATTCCATTTTGACAATTTCCAATTTTTCTAGATTCATACTTGGTACATTCCACGTTCCAATTATCAATGAATGTTTGCAGCTGTTTCTTCTCATTTTGAATCGTGCCACATCAGCAAACGAAGGTCCTGAAAGCTTGACTCCATCCCGGTCATTAAGGTCGACTCTAGTTTGAGGAGGCAGTTCTTCCCTAGTCGTCTTCTGAGTGCCTTCCAACCTGAGAGGCTCAACTTCTGGCACTGTAGCAGATAGTGTTCTGCTGCTATTCATAAGGTTTTCACTAGCTAATTCTTCTCAGAAGTAGACTGCAAAGTCCTTCTTCCTAGTCTGTCTTAATCTGGAAACCCAGCTGAAACCTGTCTGCCATGGATGACACTGCTGATATTTGAATACCGGCGACATAGCTTCCAGCATCACATGAACATGCAAGCTCCCACAGTACGACAAACTGACAGATGCGTGTGTATTTTTGTGTTGATTAGGAATGAATAAATGCTTTTGGAATATACCCACCAACCATCGGTGCAGAGTAACTTCAGTTGTGGTACCTGGACCCAGCAATGCATTTTCATTCATTCAGCAAGAATTTCCTGAGCAACTGATCTGTAGCAGATACTGTTTAAAGCATCCTTAGTTCTCTGTTTTTCCCTTGTGAAGATTACAAACTCAAAGTGCAATATGTCTCCAATATTAACTTTGATTGGATAACCACTTGGTTGGTGCTTATTTGCAAAGTTGAGGTCAGGGAAATTCTGAAAATCCTCTCATCTTCCTTAAAAAAAATCATTTAATGAATCTGTGAAGCATCTCATTAAACTGGAGGACATCATGCTGAGTGAAATAAGTCAATCACAAAAAGGACAAATATTGTATGAGACCTTATTGTAAAAATTCATGAAAAAGTTTACACACAAAAAGTAGCAATCTTTGTTGGTTATGAGGGATGGGAGGGGTGGGGGGGAATACTAAATAGGCAATAGGTAAGTGGTAACTTTGGTGAAGGGTAAGATAGTACAGAGTACTGGGTAAGCCAGCACAACCTGTACAAGGATAGGTCATGGAAGCTCCATAGACACATCCAAACTCCCTGAGGGACTGAATTGCTGGACAGAGGGCTGTGGGGACCATGGTCTCTGGGAACATCTATCTCAATTGGCATAACACAGTTTATAAAGACAATGTTCTGCATTCTACCTTGGTGAGTAGCATCTGGGGTCTTAAAAGCCTGTGAGC
>NW_004444159.1:1348998-1374646 GCF_000243295.1 Trichechus manatus latirostris
AACCTTCATCTAAAGTGAGAATAGCAGCACAACTGGAAGAACGTAATCGATGTCACTGAATTGTACATGTAGAAATTTTTGAAATGGAGTATCTTCGGCTATGTATATTTTCACCCAAAAAAAAAAAAAAAAAGGTCCTCCAGTGTCAAGAAGGGAGAGTGTTGACATGTCGTGGGGTTGTTAACCAATGTCATAAAACAATATGTGTACTGACCGTTTAATGAGAAACTATTTGTTCTATAAACCTTGACCTAAAGTACAATAAAAAAAAATTTTTTTTAAATCATTTAAGGTCCACTTTGATGAGATCCAACAGCATGTTGTTGTTAGCTGCCATTGGACGACCACGTAAAACAGGATCAGACCATGATGATCCACAGGGTTGTCATTGGCTAACGTTTGGAAGTAGATTACGAGGTTTCTTTCTTCCTAGACTGTCTTAGTCTGGAAGATTTGCTGAAACCTGTTCAGCATCACAGCAACACACAAGCCTCCACTGACAGATGGGTGGTGGCTGCACATGAGGTACATTGGCCAGGAATCGAACCTAGGTCTGTATCATGGAAGGTTAGAATTCTACCACTGAACCACCACTGCCTTCTTCCAATAACATAAGCTAATAGTAATGCCAATAATTCCATGCTGTGGGTCTAAGAGCTGTTCCAGATATCTCTCACTTATATCACTTTTCTTCAAAATAATGTGTTTTCAAGCCAATGTTCTCTCATTACTTCTTGCCCTCAAATAAAAGCTGGACTTGGAGTTGTCACTAATAAGATTCTTGAGTCAGCTTGGCCCTTCATTCATTCACCAACATTCCCCAGTATTTTGTAGAGTTTGATAAATCTCCCCCATTCAACTTACATAAAGCCTTAATGATAACAAAGAGAGAAGCAAAGAACTTCAAGACACATCAATAAAGGACAAACCTAGAATAAATCAAGAAGTCCCTGTCAGTAGAAATTTAAAGCACACAAGTTTTATTTTCTTGTTAATCTGTAGCTATAAAGTGTCAGTATCCTCAGAAACGGATGGAATCTGACAGTTTTGTGTTGACTCTCACATTTCCCGTTACAGGCTGCTCTCATATCTGTCCCTAAGCAAAAATAAATTTCCCTTTTTAAGCTTTTGATGATAAAAAATCTCATCTGAAGCCTCATAAATGATCCTTTATTATCTATATTAATAATGAATAAATGTCTTTTGAATACCTCTGATCTTTTGCATTAATAGCACCAGATGTATTATAGATAACCTTTTGAATTAACAGCACAAACTCTGAGACAATATTAAACACTAAAGGACTGATCTTCCTGGAGTCACCGAGGTCAGAATTATACACATTTCTTTCAGTTCTTTGTGTCCATTAGGTGACACTAACACCTATCGGTATTTAGTTTTTGAACGTGTTTGTAAGTGTGTGTGTGTGCATGTGTAAGAGACAGAGAAAGCGTGCCCTAGAAATAGAGCTCATTAATTTTTATTTTCTGCAGGCGTTTATTTTTCACACACTTCCTGTTCCTTCCCCAACTTTTTCTAGTGTGAGCTGAAGATCACAGTGAAGACAGAATTTAAAATAATGCTGTAACTTTCTGCTTCATTTCTAGCCCCCTTAAAAACAAAATTAATTTCTTATCGCTGCTTTTCCAGTTGGAAAAACTTTAGTTGGAAAGATTCTAGTACATATTACAAAAAATGAAAGAATCATTAATAAGAAACTTAGCTTTTCCCTCTCCAGGATATATATATAAACCCATTGCTGTCAAGTCATTTCCAACTCACAGCGACAGATGTTTTATATATATATATATATATATATATATGCATATATAATTTTTAAGAGCTGTTTTAAGTGTACATAAAAATTGCGCAGAAAGTACAAGAAGCTCCCATATGCTCTCTTTCCCCCTGCACATAGTTCCCCTTATTATTAACATTTGTATTCTTGTGGTACATTTGGTACAATTGATGAACCAATACATTATTATTAACTAAAGTCCACAGTTTTCATTAGGGTTCATTCTTTGTGCTGTGCAATCCTATGGGTTTTGACAAATGCGTAAGGTCATGTACCCACAATTACAGTATCCTACAGGATAGTTTCGCTGCCCTTAAAACATCCTATGCTCCGCCCATTTATCCCTTTCCTACAAACCCTTGACAACCACTGATCATTTTACTCTCTGTAGTTTTACCTGTTCCAGATCATCATATTTCTAGTATCTTTTTTATAATTTTTTATTTTATTGCAGTAAATAATACATACCACAAAATATTTGCCATTTTAACAATTTTAAGTGTACAGTTCAGTGACATTAATTACTTCCACCATGTTATGCTACCATTACCACGATCCATTTCCAAAGTTTTAAGTAACCTCAAGCAGAACTCAGTATCCTTTCAGCAATAATCCCCATTCCCTCCTCTTCTCAGCCCCCGTAACTAATAAACTTTTGTCTCTATGCATTTGCCTAGTCTAGATAATTCATATGAGCGGAATCATACAATATTTATTGTCCTGTGTCTGACTTATTTCACTCAGCATAATGTTTCCAAGGCTCATCCATGTCATAGCATGTATCAGAATTTCATTTCCCTTTATGGCAGAATGATATTCTATTGTATGGGTATACCACATCTGTTGATGGACATTTAGCTTGTTTCCACCTTTTGGCTATTGTGAATAAGGCTGCAGTGAACATCGGTGTACATGTGTCTACATTAATCCTTGCTTTCTAGTCTCTTGGATATATACCAAGGAGTAGAATTGCTGGGTCAGATGGTAATTAATTCTATACGTATCTTTTTGAGGAACCACCAGGCTGTTTTTCACAGCAGCTGTACCATTTAACATTCCCACCAGCAATGGATGAGGGTTCCAAGTTCTCCACACCCTCTCCAACACCTGTTAGTTTTCATTTTTCTGGTAATAGCCATCTTAGTATTAAATGTTTTAATACACATTTAACTTACATTTCCCTAATGACTAATGGGAGCCCTCGTGGCGTAGTGGTTAAGAGCTTGGCTGCTCAACAAAAGGTTGGCAGTTTGAAACCACCAGCTGCTCCTTGGAAACCCCAGTGGGCAGTTCTACTCTGTCCTATAGGGTCACTATGAATAGGAATCAACTCGATGGCAACAAGTTTTTAATGACTAATGATGGCTAGCATCTTTTCATGTGCTTACTGACCACTTGTACATCTCTTCGGAGAAATATCTATTCAAGTCTTTTGCCCATTTTTTTTATTGGATTGTGTTATCTTTTTGTTGATGAGCTATAGAAGTTCTGTACATACTCTGGATATATGGTTTCCCAAATATTTTCTCCCCTTCTATAGGTTGTGTCTTCATTTTGTTGATAAAGTCCTTTGATGCACAAAAATTTTTCATTTTGATGAAGTCCAGTTTAACTATTTTTTCTTTTGTTGCTCATACTTTTGGTGTCATATCTAATAATCCATTGTCAAAGACAAGGTCTTGAAGTTTCTTCTAAGAGTGTTATGGTTTTAGTTCTTATATTTACATCTTTGACCCATTTTGAGTTAATTTTCATACATAATGTAATATATTGGTCCAGCTTCATTCTTTTGCATGTGGAGATCCAGTTATCCCAGCACTATTTTTTGAAGACACTATTCTTTACCCATTGAATGGACTTGGCAACTTTGTCAAAAACCAATTGGCCATGGATTTATGGATTTATTTTGGAACTCTTAATTCTATTCCATTGGTCTATATGTTTATCCTTCTACCAGCACCACACTCTTTTGATTACTGTAGCTTTATAGTAGGTTTTTAAATCAGAAAGTATGAGTTTTCCTACTTTCTTCTTTTTTTTAAAGTTAATTTTGACTTTGGGGGCCCCTTGCAACTCCATATAAATTTGAGGATTGGCTTTTCCATTTCTGCAAAAAAGGCTGAAATTCTGATAGGGATTGCATTGAATCTTTAGATCGCTTTGAGTAGTATTGACATCTTAAGAAAATTAAGTCTTCCAATCCATGAACATGGGGTATCTTTCCATTTATTAAGTTCTTTAATTTCTTTCAGTAATGTTTTATAGTTTTCAGTATGTACCATATTCTTATGCTAATAACATGTACCTTCTACATTTGTTTGCCAACTGCGCCCTCCCCCCATGAAGTATTTTCATAAGCTATTTCGTTATGCTAATTTTTTACAGTAACATGTTAAAAAATTGGCATAGCGGCACTTAGGAAAATACCTTGGGGGTGGAGAGTGAGGTTGACAAACAAACATAGAAGGCACACATTATTTGCATAAAAATATAGTCTCTCACCTCCCTGGTTCAATTTATTTCTAGGCATTTTATTCTTTTAGCTGCTACTGTAAATGGAATTGTTTTATTTCCTTTTCAGAATGCTCATTGCTGGTGTATAGGAACTCAACTGATTTTTGTGTTTTGATGCTGTATACTGCCACTTTGCTTAATTCAGTTATTAGCTCTAGTAGCTTTCTTGTGGATTCTTTGGGCTTTTCTACGTACAGAATCTTGTCAACTGCAAATAGAGAGAGTTTTACTTCTTTCTTTCAAATTTTGATTCTTTTTTCCCCTTTTTTTCCTGATTGCTCTGGTTAGAATTTCCAGTAAAATGTTGAATAGCAGTGGTGAAGGCATCCTTGTCTTGTTCCTGATCTTAGTGGGTCAGTCTTTCACCATTAAGTATGATGTTAGCTGTGGGTTTTTCATAAATGCCCTTTACCGTGTTGAGGAATTTTCCTTCTTATTCCTAGTTTGCTGAGTGTTTTGTACAATGGAAGAGTGTTGGATTTTGTCAAATGCCTTTTCTGCATCAATTGAAATAATCATGTGGTTATTTTCCCTTGTTCTATTAATGTGGTGTATTACATTGATTGATTTTCTTATGTTGAACAACCCTTGCATTCCTTGGATAAATCCCATTTGGTCATAGTGTATAATCCTTTTAATATGCTGTTGGATTTCCTGGGATAAATCCCACTTGGTCATAATGTATAATCCTTTTTAATATGCTATTGGATTCAGTTTAATAATATTTTGTTGAGGATATTTGCATCTATATTCGTAAGAGATATTGGTTTATAGTTTTCTTTCCTTGTGGTTTCTTTATCTAGCTTTGGTATCAGGGTTATGCTGATCTCATAGAATGAGTTAGGAAGTACTCCTTCCCTTCTATTTTTGGAATAATTTATACAGAATTAGTATTAATTCTTCTTTAAATGTTTGGTGGAATTAACCAGTGAAGACATCTAGTCCTGGACTTTTCTTGTTGGGAGTTTTTTGATTCCTTGTTCAAATCTCTTCACCTAATAAAGGTGTGTTGAGAGTTTCTATTTCTTCTTGAGTCAATTTAGGTAGTTTGTGTGTTTCTAAGAATTTTTCAATTTCACCTAGGTTATCTAATTTGTTTGCATGTCTCCAATTATTTTATTCAACTTCACTGATTACTCTTCTATTACCAAATGCCTTTTTTTACTTAATCACAGACTCTTATAGATGAAAGGGAATCAAGGGCTAAAGTCGAATGAGTTTCCAAGTCACAGTTGCCAGAACACAGTCTGTCTAATTAGTGCAGAGCCTTGATGATAACCTAGATTCTTCACTCAAGGTCAGCTTTCTTTACCATATCCCATATTCGGTCCATTCCACATGCCTCAGTTCTTGGAGTAGGAGCTAGAATACTACAGAAAACAGTCATAGGTTTGTGTGCCCACTCTGGGATAAGGAATAACAGTCACATGTTCCCCCTGGAAACTCGACCCAGGGGCCTGGCATCATGCAATAATTTACAGTGGAGAATTTTCCTGTTAGTCTCCAATATGCTTACATCCACTATCTAGGAAAGTAATATATTGGGATATCTTGGAAGCTGATCTCTTAATAAGAAAGTGATTTGTGAACTTGGAATGAAATAAGTAAAGGTAGATTACCTTAATCCTAATTCCTGTTCTATTTTTGGTACTTTCCCTTTTCTCACCATAAAGTTCTCAGAAAAGGACCCAGATTCAGAGTAAATTTACCTCAGAATCAATCTGAACTAATGTGTTGTCTCTCTCAAGGCTACTTGTTTTTCATTTTAACTTTTTAAATATTTTTTTTAATTTTACAATAGATTTAGATATGCAGAAAAGTTTTAAAGGTAGTACAGAGAGTTCCCATATACTCCATACCTAGTTTCCCCTATTATTAACATCTTACATTACTATGGTACATTTGTTAACAATTAATGAACCAACAGTGATACATTATTACTAACTAAAGTCCATACTTTATTCAGATTTCCTAAGTTTTTCCCTAAGGTCTTTTTCCTGTTCCAGGATCCCATCTAGGATACTACATTACATTTAGTCATCTTTCCTTAGACAACTCTTAATAGTGACAGTTTCTCAGACTTTCCTTATTTTTGATGACCTTGACATTTTTGAGGACTACTGGTCAGGTATTTTGTAGGAGGCCTCTCTATTGGGATTTGTGTGATGTTTTTCTCATGATTAGACTAGGGACATTGGTGTTTGAGAGGAGGATCACAGAAGTAAAGTCCATTCTCATCACATTTTACCAAGGCTGCATGCTATCAATATGATTTATGACTGTTGATGTTGACCTTGATCACCTGGCTGTTTTTCAGATTTCTCCACCGTAGAGTTGCTGTCTTTTTCCCCTTTCCATACTGCTGTCTTTGGAAGGGGGAGTCACTATGTGCAGCCCATACTTAAGGAAGGGGCAGTTATGCTCCCCTCCCTTGAGAATGAAGAATCTACATAAATTGCTTGGAATTTTCTGCACAAGAGATTTGCCTTTTCTAGGCTGTTGGCTTTTAAGCATCCCAGTCTTTTGTGGAATAGAACCTTTTGCTCCTCTCTTTCAAAAATTTCAGGTTTTGGTGAATGGATTGGGGGTGGGAGTAGGGAGACCTTGCACCACTGAAATCGGACTGTGTGGGGAGCTGCCACTCGCATGCCTAAAGATGACTCTACTGTCCAGTCAGTCATTGGGTAAGCATCCCAGGGACAGTGTTGAATGAGCTCAAGCATGAAATCAAGCAGATATGCATTACAGCATTATTGATTATAATCTACCTAAAATACTTTTGAAAGCAGTTAGGACAAAATAAATGTAATGCCTTGAGCTGGCTGAACTCCACTTGGGGTACTAGGCTCAGTTCTGGACACCACACAGTAAGAGGGAAATAGACGAATGAGTATGGCCAGAGAAAGGTGACCAGTGTGAAGGAGTTGGAACACTGTGTTATAGAAATACCTTCATCTGCAAAGCTTTCTACAGCCTACGAAGTGCAATCATATACACTATGCCATTTAATCCCTGTTAAAAATTGTGAGCCTCCAACTTGGTGTTCCCCAGTCCCTCTTTTCTGCTTTGTTTTCCTTCATAGCAGTTTCATCAATCAACGTTCTCTGTATTTTACTTTATTTACTATATTTTACTCTATATTATACTCCCCAGTAGAATGTAACTTCCCAGGGAGCAGGGGTTTTTGTCTGCTTTGCTCATTATTGTATTTCCAGGTCCAGTGGGCACTCACAATTTTTGAGTAAATGAATTCTCAAAATATCACCATAAAATTGGCATTTTATTTAATTTTACTGATGATAAATAGGCGCTCAAAGTAAGGTGACTTGTCCATTTTCACACAACTAGCACAGAAAAGAGCTAGGGCCAAGAGCTAGGGCCAAAAGCTAGGGCGTTCAGACTTTTAATCAACCTTGCTGCCGTTTCACAGTTGTGCATTCTCTACGCAGATGAAGTACTGAGAAAACTTAGATATTTTATCCAAAAAAAATAGGAAATTTTTAAGAAGCACAGCAGCAGTCTTTAAAAAAGAGTTGTTGCCTAGAAGAGGGCTTAGATTTCTTTTGTATGACTCCAGAGACTAAGTGGAAATAACAGGTGGAAATTAAAAGGGGAAAATTTTTTAGTTCAACATTAGGGAAATCATGGTAACCCGAAGAGCCTGAGCACTCACTTCCCCCAGATGCCTGACCTAAGGTGTTCAGAAAGAGGCTCTATGCTTACTTGGGGGGACATGATAGGGAGACTTATGCATTGTACATTGGGGGGACAGGGTAGAGGGGATTTAGGCATTGGACAGATCATTTGGTTGGACAATTTTTAAAGGCCCTTTCCAATTCTGAAATCTTTTAGTCCTGTTATATGGCATTTTCTCTGAACAAGGTAACAGAGAGTAAAGAAAATATAGAAGACCATAAAATATATAAGTTTAAATACCTTAGAGCCCAGTTTTGGGTAATGAAAAGCATCTGTAGTATCAGACAATGCATAATGAAGATTCTGAGTATCTTTTTCATACAAAGGAGTAAAAACAGGGACTTGATACAGACCTGCCCAGATCACAACTTGAGAATTCCTTCTTATAACAAAGAGCTCATTACAAAAAACTGATAATGATAACCATTAACACCTCTCTGATTTCCAGCCTTTTGTTTAAGCTCTTATTCTGTATTAAGCACTTAGCACTCATAACTTGTATTTAGCACAAAATTCCTTTTCCCCTCAGCCTCCCTAAAGCCAGGTCATCTGCACCTTTGTTCTTTCTCTAATTCAAACCTTCCCCAGGTCTCACTCTTTCATCAAATTCATTCTGCCTCTTGCCAAATATAATGCCTATAAACCATCTTGGGGAGAGAAGTAACCCAAATTTCTACCTCGATTTTGACACCAATGCCATTGTTGTATTTACTACAATTGTAGAAAAGAAAAAGATTTAAAAGAAAGAAAGAAAGAAATGCTTGCTTTTTCTTGAAATACCCAATAGACCAAAGAGTATTATGGAAAAAAATAGTTTAAAATGGTGTTTCTTAGCTAAAGAAAAATACTGGGAGGTAAGAATATATAAAGATCTACAAAAGGACTTATTTACATTGTATTCTGAAACATAGGCTCTACTTAAAGACTAATTTTGTGTGTATGTGCGGTACAATAAATTTAGAAGTTTCCCTTGTACTTTGAAAGTTGATTAGGCAAGTCCTTCCTCTCAGACACCTCACACAGGGGAAAGAATAAGCAGCAGACACTCTCTTTTGTGATTTTGATTCTTTCAATAACACAAGGACAAAAAAAAAAAAAGGAAGTACCAGTGGAGACACCCTACTATAAATACAGATTCTTGCTATAAGTACAGCCTTGTGATTTCTGCTTCCTAACCCTCTGGAGTAGGCTTGTCCTACCCATTTTCAATTCTATTTCTCCAGCCTCTCCATTACTTTCGTGACCTTTGGATATCCTTCCAATAAATTTCCTTTGCTTAAGTTCCCCAGAGTCAAGTTCTGTTTTATGATCCCCAATGAATATTATTATATGATACAGTCCCGTGTAAAATGTTTGTCCTTGAAGTTGCTTGTATCTATGTACAAATGGTGGAAGAAGGCAGACCAATTACCCTTGGAATATGAACCCCATTTGATTAACCTTTATGGTCAATAGGTTGGTATACAATGGGAGAACACTTCACTAAGACCAAGTGAAGTCCAAACTCATGGTCGTGGTGCAGCATCTCAGGTAGCCTTTAGCACTAAGCACGATGACAGGTGAGCAGGATAAGAAGCCAAGACCTTAGAGTAAAAAGGTGGCAAGAGCTTTGACTACTTCAAAATGAACTGAAGATGCCACCAGTATGTGTAGACCCAATGTCTCAGGTGAGGTATATAGTTTAATTCCTAATTCTTTAAGTAATAAACACCAAAATATCTAATACAAGTTCCATACAAAGCAGATGCAAACCCAGCCAAGAAGCTACACAAGTGTGGAAGCAATTCATCCATAGATGGCAAGATCCAGCAGGGGGGCAGGAATGGAGGTGAAAACCTGGAGAAAGAGACTGTTAAGAACTATCAAGATTCCAGAGCCCAGCCTAAGTGGACTAAAACCAAAACTAAACACGTTGCTGTCTAGTCGATTCCAACTCATAGCGACCCTATAGGACACAGTAGAACTGCCCCATAGTTTCCAAGGAGCACCTGGTGGATTTGGACTCCAAACCTTTTGCTTAGCAGCTGTAGCTCTTAACCATTACACCACCAGGGTTTCCGTAAGTGGACTAGGACCTAGGAAAAAGTATCAGTTCTAGAGGGCCACTGTGCTCCTAAGCACAACAACTGGGCAGAGTAGGGAAGAGGGAGCAAGTAGAGGCTCAGTTTGGTGAAGATGGGAGCTGGGGAGGCAATAAGGAGTGTTGTGATCTGGGGACTCAGAGGTGCAGGGGGGCTCTGGACCATATGGCAGCAAAGGAGACTTGGGATGGGAGAATCTCCAGGTTGGAGTTCAACAGTGGGGCTAGGCTCTGGATTCTGATCATGAGGAGCATAATATTCATTCAAACCCAAATGAATGAGAAAGACTTTCACATATACCCACCAGATTGGCTTGGGCCAGATGAAGGCCATCAGTGGAATACCTTTGAGAAAGTGGGGACAAGTGGAGATAAACAAAACAATGGCTGACATCCAGAGTCTTCATGGACTGGCATCAACCTACCAATACAGCCTCATTTCTTTCTACACTTCTATCCTACTTCATCCTTTGTCCAAACTGGACTACTAGCATTTTCCAAACACCTCTCATTTCCTAACCCCTCTCCCATTTTCTTTCGCTATTTCTGCATTACTTCCCCAATAACTGTTTGACAAAACCTTTCAAACTCTTCAAGGCTGATTTCAAATTCCATCTCTTCATGAAACCTTCTGGATTCACATACCAACTCACTCGTACAACACACACCTTGCACACTTGAAAAGAAATGGAATTCTCCCTTTTCTGAACTATTGCATGACTGTAACTGTGTCTCTTTGATCTCACTTAATATTTTGCTTTATAATAGAGTTATTTGCATATATCAAATTGATAGTTTGCAAGAAGTTGACCCAAAACTTACTAGTAAAATGCGACAGAGCTCCTTCATTCCACCACAAAAATCACATCTTTCTCCAGTGTGGTTTGTTTGTCCTGCTTTGGGGAAGCTCTGCAGATAGCCTGCAAGGACTGAAAAAGACTCATCAGGGGACCCTGGACCAGGGCACAGTGTGGGAGCACGTCTGTAGAAATTAATTCATTTTATGGCTGTTCTTTAATCCCTGTCTCTAGCACGTTTTTTTGACTGGAGGGAGGGAGACTTCTCTGATTTTTTGACCCTTAACCTTACTTCCTAATGCAGTATGCTGCATGACTGTATTTTCTAATAGGTGTTATTGGGTTTGCTTTGCTGCCTCTGACAGCTCCCTCCCTTCTTCCACATTAACCTACATTTTCTGGGTAATGGCGCAGTCACCAGCACCATTAAAACTCTCCAGTCTGTTGGCAGCACTCCTCTCTTTTTGCCATGCTCCCAGTGGGACTTCCCTGGAAGCAGCCATGTTGGAGCCCAGAGGTGAGGCTACTTCCACACAAACAAAACTGAAAAGGAGAACTGATTCAGTTGGAGGTTCAGGCCCTCAATCTTCATGTATAATGAAAAAGCAATTAAGTGGGCCTGAACTGTAGCTTGCTTATCTGAAAAGCCCAAACCGGTTTGCTTATTGAGGGATTCTTTTTTCTACGTATGAAGCTATTAGTACAAATCAGTCAGTCAACATTCTTTACTTATACTAAGTGCCAAGGTTTGGTGAAACATCAAAACAAAAAGAACAGACTATTAACTTCATATATTTACAATCTTAGGGGAAACATAGAGCAAACATTTTCATATAACCAGACATGAAACATCTGAACTAGAGATGTCTGTACACAAGCACATGGCTGCACATAATTACACTAATTACATAAAATGGCCACTGGGTTTAGGAGTGGCCAGAAACAAGGGAGAGAGGGCTTTGGAATGCTGAATAAGAGAGGTAAGTTCTAAATAATTGTGAAAAGAAGCATCCTATCATTTTGGAATCGGAAGAACTCCAAACTCTCAATTTTGTACATAAAAGGCTGAAGCACAGAAAGGACAGCTGTGGGTCACGTGGCAAACGGCAGAGCAAGGACTTGGACTGGAGTCTTAGAATGCAAAGATGGGTGTGCTTTTCACATGCAGCCCATTGAAAAAGCCCTCAGAGGCAGAAGCAAACAAATGTCTACTGAAATTATACAAGTTGAGATTCTGTAATAAGGCAACTTGCTCAGAGCCAAAATCTATGGCTAAGATAACTAATTAGACAATTCAGAACCAAAAATTTTCACCTCTTCAGATTTTACGAGTGCAAATGGTATATTGCTAATCTGAAGTGCCCATACTCATGAGATGATTGGTCAAAGAGAGAAACCATAGACAGATGTAATTGAAGATGCGGACATTTAAACAGAGGAGACTCGATTAACAGAAACTCCTGTGATTTCCATCATCCTAGCACCTGTCTTCTCCTGTTTGTCTGTATTCATCTCTAGAGTATCAGCTCCATGAGAGCAGGGACTTGGCCAGCCTTTGTTGCAGTTTGCACAGCACATAGCAAATGCTCAGTAAACAATGGCTGGATGAACTAGGTTTGTATTTGAGATGAAATCTGGGGAATATCTAGAGAGATGCTCTAAGTGGGTCATGTATTAGATAGATGGAAGAGAGGAGGAACTAAAAGCCACCAACCTCCTCATTGTAATCATGGAGTTTATTTAAAGAAAAAAAAAAAGTAAATCAAGAGGTGTTCGTGGCAGGGAAATTATTCAGCTCAAAAAAGAGCTCTATGTGGATTCTATGCATGAGTCTGAAGCTAACCAATCCAAACGCTGGCCTTAACCATCATCAGGATGTTTGGTCTTAAAGCTAAGCTCTACTCAGAGTGTTCACCAGAGCACCTGTAGCCAGTGTGGTTCAATTTCTGAGTACAAATGGTCATCAAGGCTAAGTCCCAAGTGTCAAGCGTAAGTTATAAGTGTGAAACCATAAAGTAAGAAGCAAGTCCTTCCCCCCGCCACCAAAAAAAAAAAAGAACTTGGATCCATACCTTGTATCACATACAAAAATTAACTCAAAATGGATTGTAAACCTAGATGTAAACCCTAAAACTATAAAACTTCTAGGAGAAAACCCTTCTGACCTTGGAGTAGGCAAAAATTTCTTAGATACACACAATCCATAAAAGAAAAAATAGATAAATTGTACTTCTTCAAAATTAAAAACTTCTGCTAATCAAAAGATAGTGTTAAAAGAAAGATAAAATGCAGGTCAGGTGAAAATCTCTGAAAAGCAGATATCTAATCAAGACTTGTATCCACTAATGTAAAGAACTGTTAAAACTCAGTAATAAGAAATCATCCCAATTAAAAAAATGGATAAAAGATTGAAACAGACACTTTAACAAACAAGATATATAGCTGGCAAATGATCACATGAAAAGATGCTCAGTATCATTAGGCATTAGGGAAATATAAATTAAAACCAAAATGAGATACCACTACACGCCTATCAGAATGGCTAAAATTCGAAAGACTGATCATTTCGAGTGTTGAAGAGGATGTAAAGGTACTGGAACTCTTACACATTGCTGGTCAGCATGTAAAATGGTACAATCACTTTGGAAAACATTTTGGCAATGTTTTAAAAAGTTAAACATACACCTACCATACGATCCATTCATTTCGCTGCTAAGCACTTACCCAAGAGAAACCATACATAGACAGATTTGCACACAAATGTTGATAGTAGTTTTATTTTTAATAGTCAAAGACTAGAAGCAATCCAAATACCCATCAACAGAGGAAGTGATGAAACAAATTGTGTGGTATGTTCATGCAACACAACGCTGCTCAGCATGTTAATAAATGCACCAACATGGATGTATCTCAAAATAATTGTACTGAGAAGCCAGACAAAACAGAATACATGCCGTATGATTCTACTTATATAAAACTCTAGAAAATGCAAACTAATCTATAGAGACAGAAAGTAGATCAGTGGTTGCTTGTGGATGAGAGACAGGGGGACAGGTGATGGGAAGGATTATAAAGGAGTGTGAGAGGACTTTTCAGGCTGAAGGATATGTTCACTATATTGATTGTGGTATTGGTTTCATGGGTGTATCTGTATCTATGTCAAATCTCATCAAATTATATATTGTAAATATGTGTAGATTATTAGGAGCCCTGGTGGCACAGCGTTTAAGAATTGACTACTATCCAAGAGGTCAGCAATTCAAATCCACCAGCTGTTCCTTGTAAACCATATGGGGCAGCTCTACTCTTCTTACAGGGTAGTGATGAGTTGGAATCAACTATACAGCAATGGGCTTGTTTGTTTGTTTTTGGTAGTTTATGATACGTTAATTGTATCTCAATAAAGCTGTTATTTAAAAAGTTGGGCAAGGGCTCCAGAGTACAAGACTCAGAAAAGATCAGAAGATAGAAGACAAAAATTATTGAGATGGCTGGTTCATAACATGGGCTGTAAGTCAAGGGTGTCGGCAACTGTTCTTACTGTGCGCTCGGTAAGTACAAGGGCAGCCTGGTCTGCTAGTCGGGTCAGGCCAGACAGGACAGACAGAAGGACAGGGAAGACTAGACTGGTGTCAAGCTTGAGTCCTAGGAATTAGGGGAATATAAAAGAAAGCTGGAAAAGCATTCACACTGGGGAATATTTAGTTTTATTATAGTACGTTATATTGATTATGTTAGTATTTAGTTTTAGAACAAAATTAAGTTCTTAAGCCAATGCTAAAAAAAAACCCAGTTGCTGTTACATTGATTCCAACTCATGGTAACTCCAAGTGTGTCAGAATAGAACTGTGATCCATACCATTTACAATGGCTGATTTTTCAGAGTTTTCATCAGGCCTTTCTTCCAAAGTGCTTCTGGGTGGACTCGAACCTCCAGCCTTTTGGTTAGCAATCTAGAGGAGTCCCTAGGTGGTGCAAATGGTTAACATGCTCAGCTGCTAACCAAAAGGTTGGAGGTTTGAGTTCACCCTGAGGCACCTTAGAAGAAAGGCCTGGCAATCTATTGAAAAATCAACCATTGAAAACCCTATGGAGCACAGTTCTACTCTGACGCACATGAAGTCACCATGAGTCAGAATCAACTCAATGGCAACTGGTAGGGTTAAGAAAAGTATTTCAGTTTTGTTGCTGTTTGTTTTGTTTTGAATAAAGAGTCTTGAGTAGGTTTTAAATATGAATGGGGCCATGGTTTGAATTATGTCCCCCAAAAACTGTGTGTATCAATTTGGCTGGGCCATGATTCCCAGAATTGTGTGGTTGGCCTCCATTTTGTGATTGTAATTTTATGTTAAAGAGGATTCGCGTGGCATTGTAACACCACCTTTACCCAGGTCACATCTAATGTAAAGGGAGTTTCCGTGGGGTGTGGCCTGCACCACCTTTTATCTATCAAGAGATAAAAGGAAAGGGAAGCAAGCAGAGAGTGGGGGACCTCATACCATCAAGAAAGCAGTGCTAGGAGCAAAGCGTGCCCTTCGGATGTGGGGTCCCTGCGTGGAGAAGCTCCTAGTCTGGGGGAACATTGATGAGAAGGCTAACAGAGAGAGAAAGGCTTCCCCTGGAGCTGACGCCCTGAATTTGGACTTTGAGCCTACCTTACTGTGAAGAAATAAATTTCTCTTTGTTAAAGCCATCCACTTGTGGTATTTCTGTTGTAGCAGCACTAGATGACTAAGACAGAATTTGGTAGCGAGAGTGGGGTGCTGGTCAAACAGATACCTCAAACATGGAAGTGGTTTTAAAACTGTGAATGGATAGACGTGTGGCAGTGACAGAGGACCAGCAGCAGCAGAGAACCTACAGCAGCAGAGAACCTACAGCAGCAAAGAACCTACAGCAGTAGAGAAGCAGCAGGGGCAGAGAACCAACAGCAGCAGAACCACAAAACCAGTGCAAGATGGTGCTGGAGCCTACCCACGGAGCGAGAGAGCTGAATGCCTGCAAGCAGGAGGCTTCCTGGCAGAGTGGGGTGCCTCTGGGCACTTATCAGTGGAGCTACTGAGCTTTTGAACACTCACCCCAGCAGGGCAGATGCAGGCTTGAGGTCCAAGGGCCAAGAGGCTAAGAAACCAGGAAACAGAAGCTGAAGAGACAAGGGACACAAGAAGCGAGGTGCTTCAGTCTCAAAAGGTATGGCCATGACCTCAGGGGCTTGAAAGGGTGGAGCCATGGCCTCTGGTGTTTCTATGGGTGGAGTTGTCACTCCAATGGAGTAGGAGAATGGTGCGCCTAAAGCCAGGGAGCAGAGTTGCTGTCCCAGTGGGCCTGGAAGGCAGAGCTGAAGCCCAGGGCCAAGGGGCCTCCACTCAGAATCCAGAGACTGTGGCCAATACCTAGAGTCTGGAGGGCAGGGCTATTGTGTAAATTGTCTCAGAGAACAGAAGATTATTTTCAAAGCCTTGAGGGCTACTGTAATGTGTTCTGCTAACTTGCTTGTGCCTGTTATGCCTTCTTTCCCTGCAATTTCTCCCATTTGTAATGCAAATGTCTAGCTTGTACCTGTTCTGCCATTATACCTTTGTAAGCAAATAACTTGTATTCTAGACTTCATAGATGAAGAGGAATTTTTGGATTTTGGACTTGTAATTAAGACTTCTGCTATGATATGATGGGGTGAATATGTTTTCCATGTTGCAAGGATGTGATTTTTGGGGGGCCAAAGGGTAGAATGCCATGGTTTGAATTATGTCCCCCAAAAACTGTGTGTATCAATTTGGCTGGGCCATGATTCCCAGATTGTGTGGTTGGCCTCCATTTTGTGATTGTAATTTTATGTTAAAGAGTATTAGGGTGGGATTGTAACACCACCTTTACCCAGGTCACATCTAATGTAAAGGGAGTTTCTGTGGGGTGTGGCCTGCACCACCTTTTATCTCTCAAGAGATAAAAGGAAAGGAAAGCAAGCAGAGAGTGGGGGACCTCATACCATCAAGAAAGCAGTGTCAGGGAGCAGAGCATGTCCTTTGGACCCGGGTCCCTGTGCAGAGAAGCTCCTAGTCTGGGGAAACATTGATGAGAAGGCCAACAGAGAGAGAAAGCCTTCTCCTGGAGCTGACACCCTGAATTTAGACTTTGAGCCTACCTTACTGTGAAGAAATAAATTTCTTTCTGTTAAAGCCATCCACTTGTGGTATTTCTGTTGTAGCAGCACTAGATGACTAAGACAATTGGAAAGATCAATACTGACAGAAGTCAAATGCAAAATAGAGAGAAGGGGTAATGTCAGGTTCCTGGAAGGGAGGAAGGAACCAGATCAAATGCACTGTGAAGAAACTACATTTAAGGGAAGAATAGAATTTCCTTTTTAAAATTAGAAGGAGAAGGTGATCAGTGAAGGTGTAGGTATACTCATAGGTTGGATAGCAGGAAGGTGGTAAAGGGTTCCAGTGTGGAATTTTAAGAATTCTCTCTCCTAACTGTGCATTAGATATCCTCTGCAGCCTTTGGTATTTCAGAGAATGTACCCATACCTAGAGTGTGTGAAAACACCAATATCTGCTCTCCAGGGCCATAAGAATATAAAGTTCCAAACTAAAGACAATTTAAATGACTATTCTAACTAGAGATGTTGTCTTTTCCAGGTAGTAAGTGAGGCAAACTTGCAGTTCTCAAGAGTATTATTTTGTGAAATAGGGCATTTATGGCTTCAATAATTTGATGTTATTGAAGGCTTGGGAAAAGGAAGTAAAGGTGTTTAAACGGTTTATTCTAGTAGGGGGTGTGCATGTGTTTCAACAAATATAAATCTAAATAGCCTTTGCAGCAAGAAAAAAATATTTTAATATCAGACATTACAGAGCTATCATTTTTACAACTGCCATTTAAGAACACAGGCATTGACCTCTACTGGATGGGCGATGAGATGCTTAGAGTTAGGGTTTCACTCTGTCAGATCACAGAGGACCACTTGGTGCATTCAGGCACTCTATGGCCAGCCCTCGAATTTGGCTGCCCTTTTCCAAGTCTCACCTGCTCTCACTAATACACACCCACATGCACATAGAATCCAAAGCTTAGCCAGCTTTCTGCAGAAATGAGTACAAGCTCTTTAATAAATCTTGTACTTCCTTTTTCCCAGTCTCCAATAACCTACTTTAATTATTTCTTAATGGGCCAACTTTCCACTTTACCGTCTGCCTACTAAATATATGTTTGAGGAAACCCATTTGCTCATTGAAATATTTTTATCCTCTTGGATTTCAGCATTTCTTCCACTTCTAATTATCTTAGTATATGTTTCTAATCCTTTTATCACTTCTGACCTGTTTTGTATTCCTGGACTTTGGGTACATGTCTCATTTGAATGGTATAATCTTCAGATTCTGAAATACCCCACAAGAGTTAGGGGGTCACCATTAGAAAACATAATACATTCCAAGGTTGTTCTCTAAGAAGGTGATTAACTAAGTCCTCTGCAGCAGATACTATTTTTTCTGAAAATATAGATTCCAAATCTTGAGTGAACACAAGAGTAGACAGTGGAGTTATTAAATATGAAGATTCCCAGGTCCCACTCTAAGAGCCCAAAAATGGAAGATCTGGAGAAGAATCTCCTTTTTATCAAGCATTCTAGGAGATTCTGATGTAGGTGGTTCATGGGCCATACATAGAGAAATTTCTCAAAATAATGTAAGTGCTTGGCTGACATTGCAGTATTCCCCAGGTTTCTCTACTTCGGAAAATTAAAACTGAGACTTAAGGTAGCTTTAAGGTTGGTTAATTCTGAAGTTCTACAATGTTTTCAAGGCCCTAGGTTTCCTCCATTTCTCAGCTCTGTGTTGCTTGGCATGTTGTCTTTGTCCTCAACTAGCTCCCTTCATATTTTCCACATGGTTATAGCAGCACCAGATAGCACATCCAGAAATGGCAATTCTAGAAGAAGCCTTTTTCTTCTAAAAAGCAAGGGATCCTTTCCCATGCACAGGTAATAGATCAGCAGCTCCACCCACATATTTCATTGGCCTGAACTGTCACACGTCCATCCCTAAACCAGTAGGTGGCATGGAAAATGGGACCCTCTGATTGGCTCAGATAAATCAGGAGTTAGGTCATATGGGGGAAGAGTGAATAACTAAACAGAGCAGCAAGCAATAAAGTTGGAAACAGCATAGATGAGGAAACTTTCAATGTTCATGCAATATATTATTTTTTACAGAATTTATTTCCCAGAGCAGACCACTATGGTTTCAGTAATAGTAGGAGTCACTCAAAAGATGTGATTAAAACAACTAAAGAACTTTTTGCCTTTGTGATTAAACTATTACTGTTGTTTAAAGCACTTTCCTTGTTCCCACCAAGTCCTTGGAGGCGCTCAGAGTAAAAATAATGTTCTTAGCACCTGTAGATACTAGTGACAATACTGAGTAGCCAAGTCCTGGAATAAAATGACATCATCATGTTAAATTTAATCCACAACACTCCTTTACACACACACACACACACACACACACACACACACACACACACTTTAGCACTAAAATTTCTATCCTAAGTAGAGGAGAGAAAATTAAAAAGGAATTAGCTGACTAGTAATTCAATTCTCACTGAAATTAAATAAATAAATAAATGACGACACCTATAAAGTCTCAGGAAAGATAAAGATGTTAACGAATTGGTTACTTTTGAAATGAAGTAGAAATTTTATTCCATTTCCTGAACATTGGAGCTAGCAATGCCTGTGAAAAAGAAATTTAATAACAAAAATGTTTTCTTTTGGGACTTTTGGTGCCCATTCAGTAGCTAGATTTCTGAATACCTTACCATTTGGGAATTTTGGTATGAGATTATTTAATTTGCCATTTGAAAATCAATTCCCACTGGTTTATCTTAAACTATAATATTGAAAGAACATGAATCTTTTATAGATTTTGTGTAGATCCACATTCTAGGCATCAAGTAACATAGTTTCAGATCAAACATAAATGAATCCTCCAATTCTTTACTAGAGTTTCTTGCTACTAAAGGCCTTCAGTGATAAAACCTTACAAAACTATCCCCAG
Organism: Trichechus manatus latirostris; assembly: GCF_000243295.1. Lineage (NCBI taxonomy): Eukaryota > Metazoa > Chordata > Mammalia > Sirenia > Trichechidae > Trichechus > Trichechus manatus. Next base: position 1,368,943 of record NW_004444159.1, read on the forward strand.
GAATTAATTTGTAATCAATTTTTCATCAAATGTCTCTCATTAAAGAATCGTTTTTAACTTTTCTTGTGCTTAGGTTATTGTAAATAGCCTTCATCTTCATCATAACATAGATGATCACTAGGGCTGGTCAAAAATACAAGACCTTTCTCACTTTGTGAGTTACAGAGGCACCATCATAAAAACTTGCTGCTAGTAAGCAGCAAGACAGACCAATGGGGTGATCAGTTCATTCCAGTTTGCCCGAGACTGTCCTGGTTTTAAAACTGAAAGTCCCATGTGTTGGGCAAACTGGGACTGTAAGGCCAGACATGCTCATTAAGATCAGAGAAATGCAAAAAAGTGGTAACTGAAGAGCCAACACAGGATTCAAGACAGAAAATTGTTTTAAATGGTGCTGAAAGAAAGGGACACATGAATTCACAAAACCTCTATTGATAATTTGTGGACAATTGTGATGACTGGGACAAATGCCAAAAGGCTCAAAGACTAACAAAGTGCTATTTTTTAATTAAGGAGAAAGATAAATTTCACAGGCTAGAAATTTTAATATCATTCAATTTCATTTCATTAAATTCAATAAATCATTTTTGAGCACTGTATTAGTTATCTGGAGCCCTGGTGGCACAGCGGTTAAGAGTTTGGCTGCTAAACAAATGGTCGGCAGTTCAAATCCACCAGCTGCTCCTTGAAACACTATGGGGAAGTTCTACTCTGTCATATAGGGTCACTATGAGTCGGAACCAACTCAATGGCAATGGGTTTCAGTTTGGATATTAGTCTCCTAAAGAGGTCATAGCAAAATACCACAAACAAGTTGGCTCATAAGAAGAGAAATGTATTGTCTCATGGCTCTAGAGGATAGAAGTCCAAGTCACCCCGTCTGCTGGATCATGCTTCCTCCAAAGTCTTTAAAGAAGATCCTTCTTGTCTCTCCCAGCTTTGGGTAGTCCCAGGCGTTCACTGGCTTGTAGCTGCATCTTCACATGGCTGGCCTTCCTCTCTGTTTCTCTTCTTGTATAAAGACACCACTCAGAGTGAATGAGCACCCACCCTTACTCCAGAATGACCTCATGTTAACTGATAAAATTTTCAAAGACTGTATTTCCAAACAAGGTCATGTTCTCAGGTACCAGCGGTTAGGACTTCAACATCTTTTTGGGGACACAATTCAATCCACAACAGATGCCTACTTTGTGTAAAACACTGTCTAACATATTATCCATCTCTGAAGTTAGTGATCAGATAAGAAAATAAACATGTTATAAAAAGTAAATATGAGGAGGCGGGGCTAAGATGGTAGAGTAATCAGACATTTCCGGTGATCCCTCTTACAACAAAGACCAAAAAAAATAAGTGAATCGATTATATATATAATAATCTAGGAGCTCTGAACATCAAAGGCAAAGTTGAGGAATCGGACTGAGTGGCGGGGGGTGGGGGACAGATGGTTCAGAAGCAGCAAGGAGTTGCTAGACCTGACCCAGCAGGAGCCGGTGCCCTGCAGGCAGGATCCGCTGGCATGTGCAGTGAGGAAAGCAGGGGCATTCAGGCCACATATTCCATGTCAGGAGAGACCAAACAGCGGAGAGGCTGCTCAGTCCTCCAGAGCCAATGAAAATCAGTGTTCAATCGCCAAAAGGTAAGTGTATGTATTTACCCTACCAAGTGAATCAAAAAACACCTCATTTGGGAAGAACCTCTCTCCTGTTTACCTGCTCCCTCCCTGCTCTGCACCAGGTCCTGGGCCAGCTTCAGCGATTGCCACGTCTCCTGGGACAGAAGTAGGACCCATCACGTGTCCTGAGCCATTCTCATGAGCTTGGTGAGGGAACAAATTAACAAACAGGGAAAAATAATTTGCCAGCTTCCCTAAGCCAGGAACTCAAGGCAGGCACAGCTCCTTTGCCTAGGCACAGGCACAAGGGGTCCACAGAATCTGAATGCCTTTCACCCCTGCATAGAGCTGTGCGGGCCCATTTCAAAAGCACAGGCCCTCATTTCCACAGTACAACAGAGTATATACCTGAAGCCTAACTTCACTGTATCAGCTATATGGTGGAGTGGCAGATTTGTGACATTTGATACCACTCTGCCCATTAAGTAGGGTCCACACCTACCCACATCAGGTGCCTGAGGACCGGTGGCTCCACCCACATCACCTAGCCACCTACGACAAGAGTCCAAGAATAAGCAGTGCCTCTCAGTCCTTACAGCCAACAGCATTGGGTACCCATAGTCCGGCTGCAAAACCCACTCACCTACACACTCTAGGGAACAGGGACATGCTTTCCTCTCAGACACTCAGTGGCAGCCAACAGCCCACTGCCTTGTTCAATGCGTGACTCCCTACTACAGCCAGATACCTGTGCCTACCCAATCACCCCTGCCCATCTAGGACTGTAGGTGAGAGCCTGCACCACACACTTGGTGACTGACTCTCTGGACACCTGAGCTGAATCCATACAAGAGAAGTAAATGGACTCCTAGGCTCACATACCTAGTAACAGATCTAACCACCTGGTGACAGGACATTAGAGCTTCAAAGGCACCAATAATCAAACTAGCTCACACACGAAGCCTATTTCAGCATATCAAAACAAAACAAAACAAAACAAGAAGCTAGGACACAGTAAGCAAACATAAAATAAATAAATATAACTTACTGATGGCTCAGAGACAATAGTCAATATCAAATCATATAAAGAGGCAGACCATGATGGCTTCAGCAAACTCCCAAAACAAAGAATCAAGAAACTGTCTGGAGAAAGAGAACTTCTTGGAATTACCGGAGGTAGACTACAAAAGATTAATATGAAGAATTCTTCAAGAGATCATGCAAAACACAGAACAAGCCAAGGAACACACAGACACAGCAATAGAGGAACTCAAGAAGATTACAGAAGAGCACAATGACAAATTTAACAGGATGCAAGAATCCACAGAGAGACAACAAACAGAAATCCAGAGGATTAACAATAAAATTTCAGAATTAGATCACTCAACAGACAGTCAAAGGAGCAAAATTGAGGCAATGGAAGACAGAATTAGTGAGATGGAAGATAAAGCACTTGAAATTAACTTATTTAAGGAAAAATCAGATAAAAGAATCTTCAAAAATGAAGAAAACGTAAGAATGATGTAGGACTCTATCAAGAAAAATAACCTACAAGTGATTGGAGTACCAGAACGGGGGGGATCACAGAATATACAGGGAGAATTGTTGAAGATTTGTTGGCAGAAAACTTCTCTAATATCGTGAAAGATGAGAAGATGTCTATCCAAGATGCTCATCAAACCCCACACAAGGTAGATCTCAAAAGAAACTCACCAAGACATATTATAATCAAATTTGCCAAAACCAAAGATAAAAGGAGAATTTTAAGAGCAGCTAGGGATAAACGAAAAGTCATCTACAAAGGACAGTCAATAAGACTAAGCTCGGATTACTCAGCAGAAACCATGTAGGCAAGAAGGCAATGCGATGACATATATAAAGTCTTGAAGGAAAAAAATTGTCAGCCAAGAATTATGTATCCAGCAAAACTGTCTCTCAAATATGATGGTGAAATTAGGGCATTTCCAGATAAACAGAAGTTTAGGGAATTTGCAAAAACCAAAGCAAAATTACAGGAAATACTAAAGGAGTCCTCCAGTTACAAAATCAATAACATCAGATAACAACCCAAGACTAGAACAAACGATGGAGCAACCAGATATAAATCTAGACAGGTAAGTCACAAAAATAAATCAAAGCTAAAACACTGAAAATATGTAAAATGTGACAACATTAAAACAAAAAAAAAAAGGGACTACAGAATGTACTCATAGATCTTTCATATGGAGAGGTCAAGGCAATATAAAGAAATAAAAGATTGGTTTAAACTTAGAAAAATAGGGGTAAATATTAAGGTAACCACAAAGGAAACTAACAATCCTACACATCAAAATAAAAAGCACAAAAAACATAAAGAGTCAGCAAATACAAAATCAACAACAATGAAAAAGATGAAAAGAAAATACATAAAGAAAAACAACTCAGCACAGAAATTAAGTGGAACAAAGAAACGGTCAACAACACACAATAAAAGACATTAAAATGACAGCACTAAATTCATACCTATCAATAATTATGCTGGATGTAAATGGACTAAATGCACCAATAAAGACACAGAGAGTGGCAGAATGGATAAAAAAAACAAGAGACACACCTTAGACTTAAAGACACAAACAAACTAAAACTCAAAGGATGGAAAAAAATATATCAAGCAAATAACACTTAAAAAAGAGCAGGAGAGGCAATGTTAATCTCTGACAAAACAGACTTTAAAGTAAAATCCACTGCAAAGGATAAGGAAGGACACTATATAATGATTAAAGGGTCAATACACCAGGAGGACATAATCATAATAAATATTTACCCACCCAATGACAGGGATCCAAAATACATAAAATGAACTCCAACAGCATTGAAAAGAGAGATACACAGCTCCATAATAACAGTAGGAGACTTCAGCACACCACTTTTGGTGAAGGACAGAACATCCAGAAAGAAGCTCAATAAAGACATGAAAGATCTAAATGCTACAACCAACTTGATCTCATAGACATATACAGAACACTCCACCCAAAAGCAGCCAACTATACTTTCTTTTCCAATGCACATGGAACAGTCTCCAGAATAGACCACATATTAGGCCATAAAGCAAGCCTTAACAGAATCCAAAGCATCAAAATTTTACAAAGCATCTTTTCTGACCATAAAGTCATAAAAGTGGAAATTAATAACAGAAAAAGCAAGGAAAAAAAAATCCAACACATGAAAACTGAACAACACTCTGCTCAAACACTACCGGGTTATAGAATAAATTAAGAATGGAATAAAGAAACTCAAAGAATCAAATCGGAATGAAAACACATCCTATAAGAACCTTTGAGACACAGTAAAAGCAGTGCTCAGAGGTCAGTTTATAGCAATAAATGCACACATCCAAAAAGAAGAAAGGGCCAAAATCAAAACATTCACCCTACAACTCAAACAAGTAGAAAGAGAGCAGCAAAAGAAGCCCTCAGGCACCAGAAGAAAGCAAATAATAAAAATTAGAGCAGAATTAAATGAAATAGAAAATAGAAAAACAGTTGAAAGAGTTAACAAGACCAAAATCTGGTTCCTTGAAAAGATCAACAGAATCAATAAACCATTGGCCAAACTGACAAAAGAAAAGCAGGAGAGGAAGCAAATAACCCATATAAGAAATGAGATGCACTATATCACAACAAACCTAAATGAAATTAAAAGTATCATATCAGAACACTATGAAAACTGTACTCTAACAAATTTGAAAACCTAGAGAAAAAGGACAAATTTCTAGAAACACACTACCTACTGAAACTAACACAAACAGAGGCAGAACAACTAAATAAACCTGTAACAAAAGAAGAGATTGAAAAGGTAATTTAAAAACTCCCAGCAGAAAAAGCCCTGGCCCGGATGGCTTCACTGGAGAATTCTACCAAACTTTCAGAGAAGCGATAACACCACTACCACTAAAGGTATTTCAGAGCATAGAAAAGGATGGAATACTCCCAAACTCATTTTATGAAGCCAGCATAACCCTGATACCAAAACCAAGTAAAGACACCATAAAAAAAGAAAATTACAGACCAGTATTCCTCATGAACATAGATACAAAAATCCTCAACCAAT
>NW_004444159.1:1375670-1498387 GCF_000243295.1 Trichechus manatus latirostris
TGCAAGATACTGCAAAACCTCAACAACAAAAAGACAAATAACCCAATTAAAAAATGGGCAAAGGATATGAACAGGCACTTCACCAAAGAAGACATTCAGGCGGCTACCAGAGACATGAGGAAATGTTCAGGATCATTTGCCGTTAGAGAAATGCAAATCAAAACTACAATGAGATTCCATCTCACCTCAACAAGGTTAGCATTAATCCAAAAAACACAAAATAATTACTGTTGGAGAAGATGTGGAGAGACTAGAACACTTACACACTGTTGGTGGGAATGTAAAATGGTACAACCACTTTGGAAATTGATTTGGCACTTTCTTTAAAAGCTAGAAATAGAAGTACCATATGATTTAGCAACCCCACTCCTTGGAATATATCCTAGAGAAATAAGAGCTGTCACACGAATAGACATATGCACACCCATGTTCACTGAAGCACTGTTCACAACAGCAAAAAGATGGAAGCAACCTAGATGCCCATCAACAGAAGAATGGATAAACAAATTATAACATATTCACACAGCGGAATACAACGCAACGATAAAGAACAATGATGAATCTGTGAAATGTCTCATAACATGGATGAATCTGGAAGCCATTATGCTAAGTATAATTGATCAGTCATAAAAGGACAAATATTGTATGAGAGCAATATTATAAGAACTCAAGAAATGGTTTAAACACAGAAATATTCTTTGATTGTTACGATGGTGGGGAGGGAGGGAGAGAGGTATTCACTAACTAGATAGTAAATAAGAATTATCTTAGGTGAAGGGAAGGACAATACATAATACAGAGGAAGTCAGCATAACAGGACTAAAGCAAAAGCTAAGAAGTTTCCTGAATACAACCAAACAGTTCAAGGGACAGAGTTGCATGGGCAGGGGTCTGGGGACCATGGTTTCAAAGGACATCTAGGTCAACTGGCATAACAAAGTTTATTAAGAAAATGTTCTGCATCCCACTTTGGTGAGTGGCATCTGGGGTCTTAAAAGCTAGTGAGTGGCCATCTAAGATACATCAATTGGTCCCAACCCACCTGGAGCAAAGGAGAATGAACAACACCAAAGATACAAGGAAAATATTAGCCCAAGAGACAAAATGGGCCACATAAGTCAGAGACTCCATCAGCCTGACACCAGAAGAGCTTGATGGTGCCTGACTACCACCAATGACCGCCCTGACAGGGAAGACAACAGAGAGCCCCTGATGGAGCAGGAGAAAATTGGGGTGCAGAACTCAAATTCTAGTAAAAAGACTAAACTTAATGATCTGACTGAGATCAGAGGGACCCTGGAAGACATGCCCCCCTGACTCTCCATTAGCCCAGAACTGAAAACATTCCTGAAGCCAACTCTTCAGACAAAGATTAGACTGGACTATGGGACATAAACTGATACTTGTGAAGAGAGTGCTTCTTAGCTCAAGTAGACACATGAGACTAAATGGGCAGCTCCTGTCTGGAGGCAAGATGAGAAGGCAAAAAGAGACAGGGGCCGGTTGAAAGGACAACGGAAATCTGGGGTGGAAAGGAGGAGTGTGCTTTCACATTATAGGGGGAGCAGCTAGGGTCACATAACAATGTATGTATAAATCTTTGTATGAGAAACTAACTTGAACTGTATACTTTCACTTAAAGCCCATTATAAAAAAAAAAAAAAAAAAAAGCAAATATGAGTTCCCTAAGACAAAGTCATGCCAGATAACTTCATTTTCTTTTTGACTGAATTGCTGGATTGAAGATCAGAGGGAATTTCATCGACATTTATCTTGAATTCAGCAAAGCATCTGACAGCATCTCCTTGTAGACAAGAAATGAAGCCTTGATGAAGGTACATCTTGGCAGAATCAAAGCTACTTCAACAAACACATGAAGGTCACTGTTTAGTCAATGTGTTGCTTCTCAGCCCTTGCTGCACTTTAGAATGACTAAAAAAACTTTTTTTTAAACACTGTTTCCCAGGCCTCAACTCATACCTCAATATAAATAGCCTGATAAGGGGTCCAGGCCATAGGATTTTTTAGATAGCTTCCTAGTAATTCTCACGTGTAACTAGGTTAAAGTCCACAGTTTAACAGAGGCCAATTCGGAAAAGAAGTATTAATGGTTCAAGGGTAGAATTCTTGCTTCCATGTGGAAGACGCCATTCGAATCCCAGCCAAGGCACCTCACACACAGCCACCACCCATCTGTCAGTGGAGGCTTGCATGTTGCTATGATGCTAAACATGTTTCAGCAGATCTTCCAGACTTAGACAAACTAGGAAGAAAGGCCTGGTGATCCAATCCCAAACATCAGCCAATGAAAACCCTGTGGATCACAATGGTCCAATCTGCAACCAGTCATGCGGATGGCACAGGACTTGGCAGCATTTCATTCCAGTCTGTATGGGGTCTCCATGAGTCAGGGGCTAACAACAACAATTTGAAAGAAGGTATTTGTAGCATTGCTCAGTTGTCTGTTCCCTAGGACCTGCTGCAACAAAGTACTACAAAGTAGCAATGTATTCTAGAGGCCAGAAGTCTGAATTCAGGGTGTCAGCAGAGCCATACTCTCTCCAAGGTTCTAGCGGAAGGTCCTTCCTTGTCTTTTCCAGCTTCTGGTAGCCCCAGGTGGTGCTAGGCTCACAGGTTCAACAATTCAATCTCTGCCTCTGTCTTCACATGGCTTTCTCCCGTGTGTGTCTGTCTTTCTCTTTTTAATAAGGACACCAGTCATATTGGATTAGGGCCCACCCCACTCCAATATGAGTTGGGACTTAATTACATCTGCAAAGATGTTACTTCCAAATAATGTCACATTCCCAAGTGCCAGGGATTAGGACTTGCACATATCTTTCTGGAGGACACAAATCAACCGATAACATCTGCCTTGGGAGGCAGCAGAACAAATCTGAAATGAGGAAGGTTTAAAATCAGTCAGACCTGTGTTTGAATTTGAACTTCTCCATCTCCCCTGCGTGAGCTCGGAAACTTTGGGCAAAGCATGTAACATCTCCCAGCTTTAGTTTCGTTGTTAGCTGCCATCAAGTTGGCTCCCAACTCGTGGTGACCCCATGCACAACAGAACATTTCATTTCATCATCCTGCATCACCGCCATAATCAGTTGTGGATCGGATTGTTGTGATCAGTAGGGTTTTTACTGGCTGATTTTTCAAAAGTAGATTGCCAGGCCTTTCTTCCTACTCCATCTTAATTTGAAAGCTCTAGAACTAGAAGACAATTATAGTTAATTCGGTTCCACAAATCTTATTAGCCCCTTCCTCATCAAGCACTTTGCTAGATGCTACGGTAAATACAACAAATCATAAAGGGCAGGTACATCTGGTAACAGTCAACAACAGGAACAGATTGAGGTGAACCTGTCCCCTCCACCCCTATGAGTACCCCACTTAGCATCATAGGGGAGAGACTCACTTGTGTCTAAAAGAGGACCCGCTCACCTTTCCTAAATTACCTATGTCCATTTCTGTGTCAGTGGGCAGGCACGTCGTGGACCAGCTGTCAGCAGTGTCTTTCTGCCAGCAGGTGTGCCGTCAGATCAGGTAGGATGCAGTGTGACTGTGTTCATCTCTCTTCACGGCTTTTCTTGGCCAGGTCTCGCCCCTGTCCTTAATGGTCTAGTACTTAAACCTGGGCCAATGCCAGGGCTAGGCCAGCATTACAGCAGCTCTTGAGGCAAAATGTTAAGGGCCACCCCTGTATGGTGTATGCCCATACCTTTGCTCCATTGACGACCTCTTGCCCAGAAGGTGCCCAGCTCCACTCCGTGGGCTCACCACCGTCTGCCGGTCTCACGGTTCCCGCCACTCATACCACTGCCGCCATTTCTCTGCCTCTCAGCTCTGCCGTGCTTGCTGCTGTTTCTCTCATTCTTCAGTGTTACCGGCTCAGTGAGTGCTACCGGCTTAGTGCTACAGACCTCGACCTGCATTGCAGCTCTTCTAGGAGGTTCTCAGTGCAGGAACCTGTGCCCAAACGACACACTCCTCTCCTGGCTCTTATCAAGAAGTTCCAAACACCTCTGTGCAGCTTGCCACTCACTTGGGAAAACTCCTTGTCAATTCCAGGGTGTGGCTTTTGTAAACCAACCAATCCCTCAGGCAGCTCATAAACCGACTGACCAATCCTACTGAGGGGATTTCCAAGACTCTTATGTGGACAGTAAACCAGCCAATCCCTGCAAGCTGCTTACGGGGGTAGTAAAGCGACCAACCGATCCCTGCAGGCCACTTACGCAGCTAATAAGCCAACCAATCCCTTGCAAGACTGTGGCCTGACCAACCATTTTGGGAGAATTACAAACCAGAAAGGAAGAGAAAACCCGTTGCACCATAAGTATGGATGTTGACGTTACAGATAAAATGCCCCCATCAACTGGTTTCTAGTCCTTCTATTAAATGAGAAAAGCAGAAAGAAAAATAGGAGGGGGTGGGGAGGGCAGGGGGGAGATTGATTCATTCATTCTGTGTAAATAAATTTCACTGAAACTTAATAAAATTTATGAAGTAATTTCTGCATGAGAAAGGAAGTTGTGAGTGCATCCATTTAGCTACAAAATCATGACTCATACTACGCTGTCCTTTCTAAAGACCACAAGTAAGCCAAAATGTTTTCAAAATTACATTTTCCACATCACCTGAGTTAATATACAGGAGTAATGTGAAATATTGTGAATTTGACTTTTGAAGGGGGTGTTTCAACCTGAAGTTTTTCAGTGTGGAAAATTAAGCCAATCCTTCTGAAGTGACTAACTGCAGAAAACAAATCTGTGGGAGAAAAAGAATGTTATTTTCTAGCTCTCTAAGCTACTCCTCAGGGGAATATATTTTTGATGTTCTCTTGGGAAGCGATGCAGGGTTGTCATTAAAAAATAAAATCAAACCTCACATTTAGTTACATATGAAATAGTTGCTGACAGTATGCCCCATTTTAATTTGGCATCACTGAGGGTCCTTGGTGGATATTTAAAGGCGGTGTATGTGTCTTTTTGTGTGTTTGCTCTTTGAAGTTTTTAGCTGGAGTGACGATGCCATGAAATGTGAGTGTCCAGCCCACAGAGTGGATATATTTGAAGAAAACGGGAGAGGGGAAGGGGGCACGATTTAGAGTAAGGTTAAGGAAAGCATCTCCATTTTATTTGTTTTTATTTAGCTCCTCAAAACATTCGCCCCATAACTATCCCACGGCTGTCGAGGCTAAAGGCATCTGAAATCTTGTTTTTATCTATCAGCATTTTAAACAAATGCCTGCAAAGTTTCCCAAGGAATAAAAAAAATAAGCAAAGGTCTCTGATAGATGAGAATATGGATTTTCCCAAGAAGCGAGACTGTTTAATGTGATTTGAAGACAAAGTCAGTAGCCCCTTGCCTCCCTTTGCTTACCCTTTTTGTAGATTCCAGCCCTTCTAAAACTCAGTCGGGAAACCTCAGGACACAGTCCTATCCGTGTTATCAGGGAAGGAAAGACGTATCATTTGGCTCTTTCTCCCTTCCGCCACTCATTATTCTTTTTCATTTCATCCACCAGCCAGGGACATGATTTTAATACCTTCACAGAGGTTTTCAGCAAAAGGGGGCTGAGGGAGAAGAGGGAACTGTTCTCAGACAAAGGCAGAGAGGAAAAGGCAGAAAGCGGACGAGGAGCAGAGAGGACAGAGCGCCAGAGCTCATCTGTAATGCAGGGCCTGCTGTCCCCAGATGTTGTCAAAGCATCAGACATTCTCCCTGCAAGAAAAATTGGATTAGTCACCGTCTTGTCTCCTAATGGACACACTCTGTGATCTTTAGAGCTTCATTTACTGGGTTAATAGTGCTTTGCCTGAGTTCCTTTGCTATGGAAAAAAAAGAAAAAAACTGTATGAAGAAATATTCTGGGTGCAGTCCACAGCCACTGACACGAGTAATATCGTATTCATCACAGACAGACCTCGTATCTCATTACTGCTGAAGACTTGCCCCCAAGGCATCTGAGCTTGGCCAGGCCAGGCCTCTCATGTGGAACCGTTCAGGTATATTGTGAAATGATTTAATGCGATAATAATGTCCACTTTGCGAGATAGATTATGTTTTTTATAGTGGCTGATGTTTAATGAATGATACATTAGCAAACATCACTAAAACATTATTGGGAAATGCACATGAAGAGCCGGAGCTCTTTTGCTGGCTTCTCCTTGCCTTTCTCCCCAAGCAGGCCCACCATGGCCCTTCCCCCACTCACATCAGTGCCTAGAGATGGGAAGCAGAAGAACGTACCAGAATCAGAAGACTTAATTTATTTAAAAAAGAAAAATCCCAGCTGTGTGTCCCTGCCTCTCAGCTTCACCTTAACAGAAGGAGCGATGCATACTAAAAATGTTCCAACATGAGCTGAAATATCGCTTCTGAAATCAAATGAGAATCAATGAAAGTGAGAACCTGAACAAATATGTGCTGTGTTGACCCAGTTTATTAGATGAAGCCGTTTACTCTGATTTGATTTATCTGGCAATACACAGCTCAGCTGTGAAATGAGATAAGACGAGCCCATTCACCTTATTTACTATATTATCACAGCTCTCGCTAGCACCGCCATGGGTAAGGGTTTGTCAGCATTTCCATTACAAATTCCCATTTTCAGAGATGCACTCCCAGCTGCTGCGTGGCCTGGCAGACCCTAACGCAGCAGGGCAGACTCTGAAAAGATGGATGTCATTCTGTTTGATTATTCATATTCACCGTTGCTGCGTAACTAGTAATGTGTGTCCCCGTGTCCATGAGGTTTGTTCACACTGGTGAGGGGGTCAGGAGTGCACCCACTTATATTTTCTTTGATCCTTCTTTCTCGATTGTTCCTAGATATGTATTTCCAAAATGTTCTCTTTTCATTTCCAAGGAAGCCATAAGGGGCTTAGACAATAGAAGATGATGACTCACTGTCTGATTAATGGATGGTCCTTCCCAGGAGGCAAGAGGATGGACCTTGTCATTTTCTGTTTCTCAATAAACATGGACCGTCCAGATGCCCAAATTAAATGAAGTTATTGTAGAAATACAGAAAGAGAGAGGGAAAGAGATTTCTATTATTAAAAGCTTTGTTTAAGGAGATAATTAAAAGTATTTTTATTATCTCTTTAAAAATAAAAAGTACTTTTATTATCTCTCAGTCTTATTCCTGTTCCAGCTCCACAGGGCATAATACCCCACGAAACCGCATATGGATAAGAACCTTTTATGTGCTCTTCCTTGCCATATCTCCGGACTTTGGTGGGGACATGATAACATGCAGCAGAAAGCAGGCAGGCAGGAAGTCCAAGCAGACTGGTACTTAGCACCTGAGCCATCCACCACAACCCAAGGGAGATGCCCTCTGCCCCCAGGTCTACTGGCAGCAAGGCTGACTCAGTATGGTCAGATTTCCCAGCAGGCATCTTTGGGCCACTGGGCTGATGGAACAACCAAAAATGAAATGGCAGGAGACTTCCAGGTAAAGTGGAAGACTAGCCCTGTGCGTTGTCCCTGCTGTCTCCAAAAATACCACTAAAACAAGAGCAATGGGATCAAATAGGTATAAGCCCACAAGGATAAAGAGAACAGGGGTGTATGCACCAGCAGATGAGCAAGTCTGGCCAGTTTTTGGAAGCTGGTAAGAGAATGGAAGACTGGTAACCAACTTAGTGGAATAGAGGAAGCTACTTTGCAACTATGATGCCCACGATGCCTCCCCACTCTGCTCCAACCCAAAGTAGGAGATGGCAGATCTACTATCTGAACAAATTCACCCAGAGAGACTCCAGAAGATAATGGAAAGTCTGCAGAGTGAGCAATGGGGCCCCCAACCCTCCCTCCCTCACTCTTCTTCCCAAATGCTGGTGGTGGGACACATGCTCTTAATGCAGGAAATGTTATTTTTTTTTCAGGTTTGATAGACCATGTGGAAAATACTAGAGAGAAAGAAAAGCATATAAAGAATTAAGGCAGAGCCTTAATTCAAGGAAAGCCAAAAACTGCAAGAGAAAAAAAAAAAAAAACTATATTCACAGTATATAGTAGGCTCAGCAGTGAACAATATTCGTCAAGTTCATGACGATGTAAAAAATGGCGGTCATAACCATGTGGGGCAATGGGGAGAGTGAAGTATGAAAGACAGTATGAGGGAGCTAACTAAACCCTGTCTGCAAACACAGGGCAAAACTGATAGGTCCAAAATGCATAGATGAATGAGTCACAATATAAGCATATTTAGAAATGTGGAAACAAAAACCAAAAGAAACAGCCGAAAGAATTAAATATGGTTATCACTCAGGAATGGGGGTATGCAAGGTGAGTAGGTAAAAGTTAGCAGTGGGGAAGGCTATTTCTGTCATGACTACTGGGTTTAATCATATCTGCCTTTTAGTATCCATGGACTCTTTAATTACAAAAGAGTAAAAATGTTGTTAAAAATTAGAAATGAAATCCCACTAGATGAGTAGACCCAAGCTTCCTACTTTTTACTTAGATTTATCTATGACTCTGAAGCTGGCATGGCTTGGGACTGGGGCAGGCACAGGGTTGTTGCTCCTCTCCCAGGCTCTCCCCATCTCTGCACCCTACTCACACAGGCCTTCTTTCATTCCCTGAACACTGGAGACCCTTTCCTAGCACACACCGCAGAGTTTTTGCACAAACTGTTTTGTCTCCCTGATATATTCTTTCCTCTCCATTTCTCCTCCCTCCTTCCTCCTCTTCCTTCAGCTCTCAGCTCAAAATAGCTTCCTCATGAAAGCCCATGCCTACTACCCTCAGTCACATCCCCTGTTGTCAACTCTCATGTTCTCCTGAACTGCTCTTCTGAAGCTGACTTCACAGTTGTTGATGCGGTCCTTTGGTTTACCTCTCTTTCATCCACTTAGGCTACAAGCAAGAGGGTGTCAATATTTTTCTCTCTCTTGGTAACCCAAATGACTAGCACCTAATGTCTATACAACCTGTTGCCGTCAAGTCAGTTCCAACTGATAGACACACTATAGGACTGAGTAGAACTGCCCCGTGGGGTTTGCAGGGAGCAGCTGGTGGATTCCAACTGCCAACCTGTTGGTTAGCTGCCAAACTCTTAACCACTGCACCAATAAAAATTGACAGAATGAATGAAAGAAAGAATGAATGAATGAGCAAAAAATGCATGGAATAATGAATGGGGCTGATACTTTTAGAGAAACTTGATGCTCCCACATTGTGTAAACCCAGAAAGAACTTTCCTATGGAGATCTCACTCAATAATACTGGGAGTGAAAAGGAAAACTATTTCCTTGACTCTGTGGTTAAGAAATGTCCCTTATCTCCTCAGTATCCTTCCCTAATGATGAGTCATCAACACACTCTTATCTTAGCTCAAGGAACAGAGAATAAGCAGCAGTAAATACGCAATGAATAATACGCTGACTACTAACTACATTGACTACTTCAGGAACTGGTATACTCATGTGGCGCTATAAATTCTTAAGCACACCTGCAGGAAAGAACTCATCTTGTCTGTTTTAAAGGTAAACTCTATAATAGGCAGGAGATGTATTTTTCATCTTCTGTGGTTGTACCTAAGGCTAAGTCCCAAAAGTCTAAGAATTAATGAGAACAAGTCATCGACTTGGGATGGATGACTTCATTAGGACCTTATGGGATTCAAAGGTTAATTTTACTCATGATGCTCAAGTCTCAATTGGAAGCTGATGGTTTGCCAATTTTCCAACAATACACCTAAGTGCAACTGACTTGCCTTTTCCCCTGGAGTAGAAGGTAGTGTTGACTTTCACTATCCTTCTGCTCCAACGGTAAAGTTCAAGACCTTGGTCATTTAAACCACACCACTGTTTTCAGCTCTGATATGAAACTTGTTTGAAGCCTCTGAATACATAGAGTTGGCTGTGGGACAGAGAGTTATTCAGATGTCTAGAAATAGCTTCAGAGGACCTAGTTGTCTGGAAGCAGATGGTCCATCAAACTCTATCAAAGCCGTATATTATAGATGTGCATGATCCAAAATTTCTTCCATATTGCTGTGTCATATAGGGAAGGAATTGTGGGGAAACTCTGAATTTTGTAAAAAGTAGATGTGTATATTTCTGTCATGACAATATTCAAGGCTACGCTTGAGATGAAATCTGGAACAAAATGCTGTTAGACATCTCCTGAACTTAGGCTTAAACATTTCAACATCTGATTAAATTAGAATGCTGATAAAGGATAGCACTTGTCTCCTGAGAAACATTTGGATTCCAACACTGTGCTTAACCACCTTTATCCAATAACGTTTCGCTATTCAAATTCCTTCAACTGTCATCTTTAAAAGAATATAGTCTTCTAACACCAAGCTATTTTTCTACTTGGGGAATTTTCCCCCTTCAATTTACGACAGATATAAATGGCCCAAGAGTTGATTTTTCACATCTGTTCAGCATTCAGAGATCCTGCCATAGCATTTGGAAACAAAGAATTTCAGTTTGGATTGTTTACACCCGGCTACCCACCAGACTATAATGCAAATTCCACTGGGACCTACATTCTAAAATGGCTTGTGAATAACCCCAACTCTTGGTCCCAAACCAGGATAGCTACTATGTAGCTGCCGTGAAAGCAACAGAATGCTGGTGAAGGAACACAGAGCTTCTGTCACTCCTCTTTATAGTTACACAGAATTCTTGGACCAGGGCATTTGTTATTGTTGACAGCTGCAGCTGAGTCGGCCCCCAACTCATAGCAACCCTATGCACAACGGGACGAAATACTGCCCAGTCCTGTGCCATCCCCATGATCAGTTGTGGATCAGACTCTTATGATCCATAGGGTTTTCACTGGCTGATTTTTGGAAGTAGGTCACCAGACCTTTCTTCCTAGTCTGTCTTAGTCTGGAAGCTCCGCTGACACCTGTTTAGCATCATAGACACATGCACGCCTCCACTGGCAGACAGGTGGTGGCTGCACATGAGGTACTCTGGACAGGAATCAGACCAGGATTTACAGGTCTGGTATTTCATTGCAATTTTCCTTTGTATTACAGTATTACCATCTTTCTCAGTTTCAAATTACCTCTCTCTATCCCTAAACAATGCCCTAGTACACGAGAAGCTGGAAAAGCCCTTTGTATCAAGGTTTTTTCTTCCCTGAAGCCCAAAAGTTTTGGTATATTTTGAAGATGCATTACATATTCTGAAATTATGAGAATATGGGTTTGAGTCCAGATGGATCTGGGTTTCAATCCTGTCTCTGATAGCTTGAACAAGCTACTTAACTCTTCTGAACTATGAGAATATAATAAAAGGGGCATTGTTTGTTAATATTAATGTGTTGTATTATATACTGAAATCCAATTGGAAATCTGGGCTTTCTTTATCCTGCTACCTTTACTTTTAACTCTTCTCTCAGGTGCACAGTGGCACAGACCGCAATGGTCAATCCACTGCTGGTTTTCTCTGTCTTCTTTAATAAGTAAAAAAAAAAACAGGTTTTTAGCCAGAATATGTTCATTCACATAAAGATTATAATTTCCAGCCCCCTATGCTGCAAAATGGTTAACATGCCTGGCTGCTAACCAAAAAGTTGGAGGTTTGAATCCACCCAGAGGCACCTCGGAAGAAAGTCTGGTGATCTACTTCTGAAAAATCAGCCATTGAAAACCCTACGGAGCACAGTTCTACTCTGACACACATGGGGTCACCATAAGTCGGATTCAACTCAATGGCAGCTGGTGGTGGTGGTGGATGGTTCTTTGGCCAGAGTAAAAAGTGGCAGTTGTGTGGGACAGCTTATAGGAAGCCCCTTAAAAGATAACTGGTTTGTGTCCTTTGTTGCTTTTGTCCTTCTCCCTTCTTCTCTTCTGATGGATGAAATGCAAACGCATTGGCTGGAGTTCAGGGAGGCTTCCTGGACCATGGGACTTCAGGCTAAGGATCAAGAAGAGACAAGGATCAAGGAGAAAGAGAGAGCTGGGTCCCTTGTACCAGTGTGTGCTGCTGATCTCTGCGATCCTTCTGTGGGAGAGAAAAATAAACACCTATGTTAAATAAGACACAATTATTTGGGTTTTCTGTCACATGCAACTGAACCTAATCCTAACTGATTCATGGCTGTATTAGTTTCCTCGTGCTGCCATAACAGAGTACCACAAGCTGGGTGGCTTAAAACAACAGAAATTTATTCTCTCACTGTTCTGGAAGCTAGGAGTCCAAATTCAGGTGTTGGCAGTGTTGACCGTTTCTAAGGGCCCTGAGAGAGAATCTGTTCCGTGTCTCTATCCTAACTTGTGACAGCTGGCAATCCTTGGCGTTCTTTGACTTGGGCAGTATAACTCCAATCTCTGTCTCTGTCTCCACATAGGCATCATCCCTCTGTGTCTCTCCCCCTGTGTTTTTTCTCCTCTTCTTATAAGAACACCAGTTATATAGGATTAAAGCTGACCCTACTCCATTACGACCTCATGTCAACTTAATTACATCTACAAAGACACTATTTCCAAATAAGGTCACATTCACAGGCACCAGGGTTAGGGCTTGAACATATCTTTTTGTGGGACACAGTTCAAACTTTAACAATAGTGTTTTCCAACTCCCTTCTCGGGATAGAGTTTGCTACATCTAGTAACTTTCAATGCATTCCTTTTTTCCCACTTGCTTGGTTGATGGTAAGACCAAAATACCACCTTATAGCCCAGTTACCATGTTTCTTCATTAAGTCTACAGCATTGAAGTTTGAATCTTAGTAATTGTCATGGATTGAATTGTGTCCCCCAAAAATAGGTGTATCAATTTGGTTATGCCATGATTCCCAGTATTGCATAATTGTCCACCATTCTGTCATGCGATGTGATTTTCCTATGTGTTGTAAATCCTATCACTATGAAGCTAATGAGATGGATTAGCGGCAGTTGTGTTGATGAGATCTACAAGATTAGATTGGGTCTTAAGTCAATCTGTTTTGAGATACAAAAGAGAGAAGCGAGCAGAGAGGCACGGGGACCTCATACCACCAAGAAAGCAGCACTGGGAGCAGAGCGCATCCTTTGGACCTGGGGTTCCTGCGCAGAGAATTTCCTAGTCCAGGGAAGACTGATGTCAAGGACCTTACCCCAGAGCTGACAGAGAAAGCCTTTCCCTGGAGCAGATGCCCTGAATTCAGACTTCTAGCCTACTAGACTGTGAGAGAATAAATTTCCTTAGGAAAGCCATTCACTTGTGGTATTTTTGTTATAGCAGCACTAGACAACTAAGACAGTAATGTCTTAGTAGCTTCTGAATCTTAAGGTACGGTAATAAAATTATTCTAAAATATTTTGAAAATAACCCAAATTCCTCCTCACTTTTATAAAACTTCTATCACTATTTGTCATTCATGCTCAGCAGGACTCAGTAATGTGGATCAATAAACACAGAATAATTTTGAGATACTTTCCTTGGAAAACCAATGGGGTAAATATATCTTTTAAGCCAGAGCAATACAGTATGTACAGGGCCTAATACAATGCCTGGCTGATAGATAGCTAGATACATAGATAGCTAGATAGATAGACAGCTGCCGTTGAGTCGGCTCTGACTTATGGCAACCTTATGTACAACAGAACAAGATATTGCCAGATCGTCTGTCATCGTCATGATCACCTGCATGTTCAAGTCCATTGTAATAACTATGGTATCAGTCCGTCTCACCGAGGGTCTCCCTCGACCTCACTAGCCCTCTACTTCACCACACATGATGTCCTCTCCCAGCAATTAATCCCGCCTGATGACATGTCCAAAGTAAGTGGGTCAGTGTTCTGTTGTGATCCATAAGGCTTTCATTGGCTAATTTCTGGAAGTAGATCACCAGTTCTTTCTTCCTAGTCTGCCTTAGTCTAGAAGATCCACAGAAACCTCTCTACCATGGATGACCCTGCTGGTATTTGAAATACCAGTGGCACAGCTTCCAGCATGCAAGCCCCCACAGTAAGACAAACTGACAAATGGGTGGTGGCCTGGCATATAAACCCAAACCATATCCACTGCTGTCAAGTCACTTCTGACTCATAACTACTCCATAGGGTTTCCAAGGCTGTAAATCTTTACGGAAGCAGACTGCCACATCTTTCTCCCTCGGAACCACTGGTGGTTTTGAACCTCTGACCTTCCAGTTAGCAGTTGATTGATTTACACACTGCACCACCAGGCCTGGCATATTAGCAGACCCTTAATGAAAGATGGAGGTGGATGGTGATGATAGTAACTCAGTCAGGACCCTGGAAGCCCTTCCCACCTCAGCAAGACTTGAACTCAGCTAAGGGTCCCAGATTTCCAGTCGTTGTTCCCATATGAGAAAAGTAGACTCACAAGTTTACGACCACAAAATAATTTTTCACCCCCAGAGGTCTCCATTTGTTTAATGAGGAAGTTCATCTTTATACTGCTTTTATTGTTATTACGATTTTTTAAAGCCTAGAGGTCACTCAGGGAGGTGCTAAATGTATTACTTTTCAGGGGCTACTGATACCCTAGAGCAGATGGAAGGGCACCTAGCTTCCACCAACACAGTGAGTCCAGCCAGTTTGTTACCATGACCAGAGTACAGTACACTGTTGTCCTGACAGCATTATTCCCTACTGTAGCAGTAAATACAAAATTGTCATCTGTTGAGCTTTAAGACAGCAGCTGGTGTGCACTGCATGTGGCTGATACAAAGTCCCATCTCAGATCCATCTCTACTGTGGTTGCTGAAGCCCTTGAACACCTATTGAGCTGGCCAGTTGTGATGGTTGTGTGTCAACTTGGCTAGGCCATGATTCTCAGTGGTTTGGCAGTTATGATGTAGTCTGGCTGTCGTATAATGATGTAATCACCTCCATAATGAGATCTGATATAATGTAATCATCTCCATGATAAGATCTGTTATGAGCAGCCAATCAGTCGAAAGTGACTTTCCTTAGGGGTGTGGCCTACATCCACTGTAGGTAGACTTTCTGGCAAAGCTCACTGGCTTTTGCTCGCTCTGGATCCTGCAGCTGGCTCCTATTTATCTGACCTCTGGTTCTTGGGACTTGAGCTAGCAGCTTACTTGCCGTCTTGCCTGCCGATCTTGGAATTCGTTGGCCTCTGCAGCCTGTGAGCCAGAGGCCTGCTGCCTGACCTGCTGATCTTGGGTTCACCAGCCCCTGCAGTTACGTGAGTCAGGAGAAGCCTCCAGCCTGACCCATGGACTTGGGACTTTCCAGCCTCTACAACCACAAGAGCCATTTCCTTGATGTAAATCTCTCTCTATATATATTTATATGCTGCACTGGTTTTGCTTCTCTAGAGAACCCAGCACAAGACACCAGTTGTGTGAAATTCACATGACTTTACAATAATAAGAAAAAACAGGGAGAAATGTGTGGGGAAACTCATCTCTCTGTGAACTTGTATCCTGTGTCCACTCCTGGGAAACTTCTCTCAGCTGAGAGGCAGGGAAACCAGCCCAGAGTCTTAGCTCCACCATTTATTTATCTATGTAACTTTTGTCAGTCTTAGTTTCCTTATCTTTAAAAAGAAATAATAAGCTGAAAGATAGGTTGTTAAGAAGATTGAAAGAAAGAACAAACATGTGAAAGTGCCTTAAGCTCTCTGATCATTTACCCACATAAGGCCATGGTTGGGAAGTGGGGCTGACAGCAATATTTTCTGAGACGCTGCGGTCAGAATAGACTGTCTAGTATGCAGTAGCCATTACACTTGGACTAAACAAGAGAGAAATCCAAGCTCCCCTATTTGAAATCAGTTTTTCAGTTAACATTTGTCGGTTTTGCCAGACTGTTTTTTACACTACAGGTCACAGTCGCCAATACAATGTCTGTCTTCTCTTGAATTATGTGGTAAGACAATAAAGAAAGAGACAGACAGAGAGAAAGAAAAATGAATAAATGCCATGTGAAAAGCCACTCATTTTCTTGACCTCTTTCAGGATGACTTAAGCCAATGTGACTTTGGATTCCATAAGGAATGCAAAAGAATCTATCTCACTCTTCCTTTATGTCAAACTGATAAATGATTTTACCCACCACAGAACCAGGGTTTTGATAGTCAGCAGATTGAATAAGTATATGGATGTGATGCTGCTGATCCACAGCTACTAGGGCATAAGTGTTCAAAATATTTTCTCCTGAAGTACTGTGGCAAAGATGGCCATACACACACAAAGCCTTTGATACTCCTCCCATAGAGGGGGCACAGTCTATGCCTCCCCACCTTGAATCTGGGGAGGCACTGTGGTTGCTTTGCCCAAACCTTAATAAAAAAAGATGCTATATGACCCAGCAATTCCACTCCTTGGTATATACCCAAAAGAATTGAAAGCAGGAACACAAACAAAAACTTGTACACCAGTGTTCATTGTAGCACTCTTCACAACAGCCAAAAGGTGGAAACAGCCTAAATGTCAATCAGCTGATGAATGGATACACAAAATGTGGCATATACACACAATGGAATATTAGCCAGAAAGAGAAATGAATTCATAATACATGCTATGACATGGATGAACCTTGAAAACATTGTACTGGGTGAAATAAGTCAGTCACAAAAGGACAGATATTACATGATTCCAATTACATGAAATATCTAGGATAGTCAAAAGTATAGAGACCAAAATTTATTAGTGATTACCAGGGTCGGGCAGGAGGGAGGGAAAGAGGGCAACTCATTGCTTAGGGGACACTGAGCTTCTGTTAACAGTGATGGGAAAATTTGGAAATGGATAGTAGTGATGGATGAAAAACATGGTAAACATAACTAATGCCAGCAAATTGCGTATGTGAAGAATGTTGGCATGGCAAATGATGTGTTACATATATAATTACCACAATTTACAAAAAAAAAGCAGATGCTTCCACTTCCTCTCTGGAACACTCTCTCCATATGTTCTGCACCCCTGTGTAAGAAGCCCTGGCCTCCTCCATCCTGGAGAGGCACGCAGGCACCCTAGTCATCAGTCCCAGCTGAGTCCAGTCTTCCAACCATCCCCACTATGAGTTTCCTACGGCTGCTATAACAAATTACCACAAACTTGGTGGCTTAAAACAACACACATCTGTTTTCTTAAAGTTCTGGAGGCCAGAAGTCCAAAATCAGTTTCCCTGGGCTGAAATGAAGGTGCTGGCAGGGCCACACTCCCTCCACAGGCTCTAGAAGAGAATCTGTTCCCCGGCCTTTCCCAGCTTCTAGAGCTGCATTCCTTGCCTTCCTTTGCTCATGACCCTTTCCTCCAGCTTCAAAGTGAGCAGCATAGCATCTTGCTTCAGTTGTCACACTGCCTTTTTCTGCAGTCGAAACTCTCCTTGACTGCCTCTTATAAGGACACTTGTGATTACATTTAGGGCCCACCAGGATAATCCAGGATCATCTCTCCATCCTTTACTTAATTACATCTGCAGAGTCCCCTTTGCCGTATAAGGTAACATTCAGAGGTTCCAGGAGCTAGGACCCGGATATCCATCTTTCAGCCTATTATGCAGCCGACCACCCCCACCAAGGCACCAGGAATGTGAGTGACGCTGTCTTGGGTCATCTAGAACACATCACCAGCTGAACACATCAGCAAGACACCAGAGTCAATGCCACATGGAACAGGAGACTCGTCCAACTGAACCCTGCTGAAATTGCTGACCACAAAATCATGACAGTATAGGATGGTTGTGCTTTAAGCAACTAAAGTTGTAGGGTAATTTCTTACGTGGCAATAGATACACCAGAACAGGTACTGCTGAACTTGGGTTGATTTGTTCCACACTCCGCCCACAGGTTCATCGTGTGCTGGAGGCGTACATCTTTGAGATGGCTGTCAGGGTCAAGAACACTCTGAGGATTATTTCCGTTGTTATCCGTCACTACTGCTTAAGACAAGGGGAGTAAGGGGAAACGGTGCTCCACTTCTATTAATGAAATTGGTTCTAAGCAGGTGAGAAGCACTCATGAGCATCTTCACTCACCTCCTCTCCCTCCTCTCTTCTTATCTTCTTTCCTACACCTTTTCTCTCAAAGTCTAATGAGGGCCATGGTTTGAGAGCAAAGGAGGAATCATTTCAGTTTCCTTTTCCCTCCCTTTAATCTCTATGCTCGTAAGTTTGCCTCATACCTGCGTGAGAGCCTTCACACAGCTGTCTTCCGCTCCGAGCCAGTGGGTCCCCATCCTTCCGACTCTGAGAAGCCTGTTAGAGTGTTTTTAATATTACAGAAGATGAGCTGTCCTCATAGCCTTTGCCCTTACACTGTAGCAGTGGGAGCCAGACATGCTTTCTAATTTTCTTAGTTGGAAGACTGAAATCCTTGATGCTAACTCTTTCATGCTGTGTTAATAAATACTCCTAAAAAACAGAGTCTGTTTAAAATAACAATAAATTTTCCAGATGAATGACTGAGTTTGTTTACTTGAGTGTGACTCGGGACATTCTTCTTGTTCCCTGTAAGCCACTTCATTTCTTCAGGGGCACAGATCACACACTCACTTAGAGATATCTGTGTCCCTAGGGATTGTCGAGACAGAGGGCACATCAGAATGAAAGCATGATATCACCACAGCCTAACCCAGGCCAACCTACCAATCCTAATAGCACAGCCGTTTATCGTGGTGCCCAGTGCTAATCCATCTCAACTCCCTCAGATTAGCACCTGACATGGTTTAAGGTAATCTCCCATCAGAGTAGTTGCACTTGATTAGGTAATTTTTAGTGACAACATGATAAATGGAGAAAAGATTAAAGTTGTCAAGGATTTCATTTTACTTGGATCCATAATCAATGCCCATGGAAGCAGCAGTCAAGAAATCAAACAATGTATTGCATTGGGCAAATGCACAAGGCCTCTTTCAAGTGTTAAAAAGCCAAGATGTCACTTTGAGGACTAAGGTGCGCCTGACCCAAGCTATGGTATTTTCAATCCCTTCATATGCATGCGAAAGCTAGACAATGAATAAGGAAGACTGAAGAAGAACTGACGCCTCTGAATTACGGTGTTGGCGAAGACTATTGAACGGACTGCCAGAAGAACAAACAAATCTGTCTTGGAAGAAGTACAGCCAGAATGCTTCTTAGAAGTGAGGATGGTGAGACTTCATCTCACATAGTTTGAACATGTAATTAGGAGGGACCAGTCCCTGGAGAAGCACATCATGCTTGATAAAGTACCAAAACCAAAAAACCCATTGCCGTCGAGTCAATTCTGACTTATAGAGACCCTACAGGACAGAGTATAACAGCCCCATAGGGTTTCCAAGGAGCAGCTGGTAGATTGGAACTGCTGACCTTTTGGTTAGCAGCCGAGCTCTTAACCACTGTGCCACCAGTGCTCCTGGTAAAGTACAGGGTCAGCAAAAAAGAGGAAAGCCCTCAACGAAATAGATTGACAGAGTGGCTACAAGGGGCTCAAAGACAGCAACAACTGAGGATGGCACAGGGACTGTAGGACAGTATTTCATTCTGTTACACACAGTATCACTGTGAGTCAGAACTGACTCGATGGCACCTAACAACAACAATTTTGAAACTCTTGCAAGAAAGTGAATATAATTTACTACTGAACTTGGTTTTGAGGATGGAGTATTTTGAGGGTAGGCACAAAAAGATAGTTTGATGAATGAATGAGTGGACATCCCCATACTCAGCGGGCCAGCCTTATACATTATCTGGCATTATAGCTACAGTCTTAAATCCACTTACTGACTTCCAAATTGAACGGTTGGAATCAAACTCCCAAAATCATTTTGCACACTGATTTTAGTCATGTTTTTCCCTTCTCAAGTAATGTTTGTTGAGGTCAGAGGGATCTTGAGAGTGAGGGATAAGTCTCCTTTTAAGCCATTTCAAGCACTAGTCAATTCTGTTTAATTCAAATATTTTGAGCATGTCATCTGTGCTCATCACAGTGCTAGGTCCTGAGGGTGGGTGTCAACAAGGCCAGGATGACCAACCATCCTGGTTTGCCCAGGACTGAGGGCTTCCCAGGACATGGGACTTCAAGTTATAAAACTGGGAAGGTCCTGTGCAATCCAAGGCAAGGACTGAAACCCTATTACCATTCTAGAAAATGAAAATTGTATAGTCAACATGGAATCACAACTGTGCCGGGTATTGTAGAAGGAGAGAGGAAGGTACTATAGTTTGATGATTAGGGAAGTTCTCCCAGGAGGTAGTATTTACGTTAATATTAGAAGAATCAGTAAAAGTTAACTAACAGAGTAACAGAAAAAATGTTCTGAGCCAACTCAAGAATGTGGGTGAAGCCTTGATGCAAGGAAATAGGGAACAAGCTTTGTGACTAGGGTCTAGAAAAGGAGGGAGAAATGGCCTCACGGAGAAGCTGGATATGCTCATAGGCCAGATGGAGGAGAGCCTTGTAAATAACATTAAGGACTCTAGATTGTATCCTGAAGGCAACGAGGAATCATCAAAAAGCTAAGAAAAGGTATAAATAAAGCCCTACTACTATCAGGTCTCACCAAAGACCTCTGCTGCCAAACTGTTCCTTCTTTGTGAGGGTGCCAATTACAATCAATATTGTACTGGATCTTAACTAAAACCCCTTGCAGGCACAGTGAAATTAGTTACACCTCTCTCTGGCATCAGCCAACTTACATATGCATGGAAAAGAGCCTATTTTAAATAACTAGTGATGGATAAGTGCACAGTGCCCATAAAGACTTTTACGGCCATTTACTGCTTGTAAAGGATCTTGGGGTCCATCTGGTTCTCCCCAACAGGGTAAGAACGTCCAGACAGTCGTGCTGGCACAGCTCGACATGACGCAGGCTCCCAATCATCCCTTGACCACTTTTACTCTGCCCTCTGGAACCCGCTATGGTGGACAGGTTTCTTATGTCCTCTTCCTTTCCAAAAGCATTCATTTACCTGAAGGCTGGCTTTTCCTAGATCACTGTTTTCCACGGTGCTGGCCCAAGGAGCACATCATTAGCATCACCTGAGAGCTTGTTAGAAAAACAAATTCTCAGGCCCCACCCAGGAGTAGGCCTTCAACACCCAGGCATCCCTTCCTCTCTCCTTCCCTTCTGCCCCTCTTCCTCCTTTGCTTCTTCCCTTTTTCCCTTCCTCCTTTCCTTTTTCCCTCCCTCCTTCCTCTCTTCTTTCCTGCCTCCTCTCTCCCTCCCTCCCTCCCTCTCTCTCTTCCTTCCTCCCTCCCTCCTTCCCTTCCCTCACTCCTTCCTTCCTTCTTCATTTCATTTGATTCCCTATTAAATTAGCAACAACACCTCTTTCATACTCAAGCATCCAGATCACTCTCTAAGTCTGCATGAATCCTTTCCAAAGCCAGGAGGGCTCTAGCCCCTTGCTTCTCACAGTGAGGCTTACAGACTACCTGCTTCAGAATCACCTGGGAAGTTTGCTAAAGACATAGGTTCCTAGTTCAAAACAGCATGAGTCTAATTCCTCCTCAAAATTGTCCTTTAAATATTTGAGGACAATTAGCAAGTCCTCCCAAGGCTTATCGTCATCAGGTCAAGTATACCAACTGTTTTAGTCATTTTTCTTACATACTAGATATCACATACCTTACATAATCTGTGTCATTGTCTTCATTAATTTCTGGTTTTTCACACTCTCCTTTAAGATGCGCTGGCCAGCATCACTGCAAGGCTATTATTTCAGTTTTCCTTTTGGCTTAGCCTGTATAAATTAGGCAAAGGGCCTTTTATTTCCAGGTTCTGTGTCATTGTGAAGATGTTTCAGTTTCTCGGTTAGATACAGTTACCAAATGTGGCCAAATTATCAGAGTTAGTTGGGGAATATTAGAAAAATATGTACATTCAAGGGTCTCACCCCACTGACTCAAAATATTCAGGGTGTGGGACCCAGGAGGCTGTGATTTTTTTAAACTGTCTAGGCAATTCTGTTAACCAGACAGCTTTGATGCACCACTGGCCTAGACCTTCTGAAAAACCTTTGGCATTGAACTCTAGAAACTGTCTCTGTCGTATATAATCAGTTATTACCCAAAGATGACGCACACAGGGGAGAAGGTGCCAAGTGAGGGCATGAACTTTATTTGATGTATAACCTGAAACTGAAACCAGATTATTTCGGTTCTGTTTCATCTCCCCTACATTATAGATTTTTCTCAAACCTTCCTTGTGGTATTTTTATGTATAATTTCACATAAAAATATAATTAGGCATATGCTAACTTATTACTACATTTTATCTCTTTTAGATGACATCATAGAAAACTGTCTTAAAAATAACTTTGGGACCAAATATTAGTATATCTCAACAAAAACCTTGATTTGAAATTAATTACTAAAATCATTCCAAGGGGTTTTCCACAGGAAATTATTTTGTAAAACTCTATCCACAGCACAGACCCACTTCTCCCTGCTCCTCTCCACTAAATCCAATGGTAAAAAAAACCAGTTGCCATCGAGTTGATTCTGACTCATGGGAACCCTGCATGTGTCACAGTAGAACTGTGCTCCATAGGGTTTTCAATGGCTGATTTTTCAGAAGTACACCACCAGGTCTTTCTTCTGAGGCACCTCTTGGTGGACTCAATCCACCAACCTTTTGGTTAGGAAAGCGTATCAACCATTTGCACCACCCAGGGACTTCAGGTCCAATGATAAACCCTGGAAATACACAAGAGGCAAACGAAGAACTGTGGAAGGTGGTAAGAAGAAGACTATCTGTTCTGGAATTCCAGGACTGGAGGAACGACACTAGGCATCTTACATCCCACACCCAACAGAAGAAGGCAACCCAGGTAGTTATTCCTCCCCTGGATTGCATAGGCGCTGCTCCACCAATAGGACACAAACCCAGTCACATCCACGGGGGGGGGGGGGAGTTCCATTGGGAGCTGCACTAACAGTAAATGGCCAGGGGAGGTGCTCTCCTTCCCCACCAGGCTGAGAGTCCTTTCCCACACTGAGAGAAACCAGAGCTGCCTGCAACAAGTTCCTGGCCAGGGAAGCCCCTCTCCTCACCCCACCTGAGACTTCCCTCACCCACTGAGGTCAAAAGAGGCTGGCCATGGGAAACTCCTTCCATCCCTCAGGCAGCACCAGCGGGGACCAGTGAAAGCCCCAGTGGCACCAGATGAACCAAGCCAACAAAATAACAACACAAATGCTCAGAAAATTAAACTATCATTGGAACCACAGCCCACCGAATTAGTCCAGGACTGAGGAAATGCCTGCTAAAGTAAAAGATTTAAATAGGTCCCAGAGTATCTTAAAATAATAGCCAAAATGTCCAGAATGTGATCGAAAATCACTTGTCATACCAAGAACCAAGAAAATCACAACTTAATGAGAAAAGACAATCAACTGATGCCAACATCAAATGAATCATATATTGGAATTATCTGACAAGAATTTTAAAGCAGGCATCATGAAAATGCTTCCACAAGCAATTACAGAATCTCTTAAATTAAAAATTAGAAAATCTCAGCAAATAAATAGAAGTTATTTTAAAACACCAAATGTAAATAATAAACCTGAAAAAAAGAATAACAAAAGAAAGACTGTCCATGAAGAAATTCAAGAATATACAAAACAAATTTTTGGAAATATTATTTATTTTATAGCCCCAGCTCTCAGCATAGTTTACAAGCAGTATCAGGGATTCAATAAGGTTTTGTTGAATGAATAAAACACACAGCATTGCAACTTATCTCCAGAATTCTAGGGCCCAGAAATGTGAAACATTCCAAAAAGTGGAATAGCATTAAGTGAGGAAAAGAGAAATCATGAAAGGAAAAAATGGCATGATTTCAAAAGCAGATTTTCAAGAAACACCCATGAACTGTGTGATATTAACTGCACCACAAAAGGAGCAAGGTGAGCAAACCCCCCTGTCACAGATTGAACTGTGTCCCCAAAAAATATGTGTCAATTTGGCTAGGCCATGATTCCCAGTATTGTGTGATTGTCCACCATTTTGTCATCTGATGTGATTTTCCTGTGTGTTGTACATTCTACCTCTATGATATTAATAAGGCAGGGTTACAGGCAGTTATTTTAGTGAAGCAGGACTCAATCTACAAGATTAGGTTATGTCTTAAGTCAATCTCTTTTGAGATATAAAAGAGACAAGTGAGCAGAGACACAGGGGGACCTCATTACCACCAAGCAAGAAGAGCCAGGAGCACCCGTCCTTGGAACCTGGGATCCTTGTGCTGAAAAGCTCCTAGACCAGGGGAAAACTGATGATAAGGACCTTCCCCTAGAGCCAACAGAGAGAGAAAGTCTTCTCCTGGAGCTGGCAACCTGAATTTGGACTTCTGGCCTCCTAGACTGTGAGAGAATAAATTTTTCTTTGTTGAAGCGATCCACTTGGGGTATTTCTGTTATAGCAGCACTAGATAACTAAGACACTCACCTTCATTGCTAACTGCGTGGTTAGGATGAACATGAATCTTCACCTTCCCACATCTCCATTCCTTGTCACCAGCCACTTCCAGGGCACTTTCTCTCTCTGACCCTAACCACCCAGCTAAGTGAGACTTCATTCCCGGCCCCCCTAAGCCAAATCAAAACATTCAAGTTAGAAGGACATTATCCTTCTTTATAGACTAC
This sequence comes from Trichechus manatus latirostris, assembly GCF_000243295.1. NCBI lineage: Eukaryota > Metazoa > Chordata > Mammalia > Sirenia > Trichechidae > Trichechus > Trichechus manatus. The sequence continues at coordinate 1,400,204 of NW_004444159.1, forward strand.
CTATACAGCCTTTCTCTATCACCCAATCACCCAGAGCTTGGTCTTTACAAATTGCCTGTGCAGCCTTTCTCTGAATTAGCCACCCTAAGCTAAGTCAGTCTCATTGCCCCTTGTGGATTTCTTAATTCTCTAGAACAGCTCGTAGAATTCATGGAGCCCTGGTAGCACAGTGGTTAAGAGCTCAGCTGCTAATCAAAAGGTCAGCAGCTTGAATTCACCAGCCACTCCTTGGAAACCCTATGGGGCAGTTCTACTCTGTCCTACAGGGTTGCTATGAGTTGGAATTGACTCGACAGCGATGGATTTTTGTTTGTTTGTTTATTACCTATACTTAAACATTTATTATAGACAGAAAGCATACAAATGAAGAGATGCATCAGGCATGGTCTGGGAAAGGTCCTGACACGAGATTTCCATTGTCCCCAGGGACATGCCAAGCTCTCCTGTGCATGGATATTCTCACCAATCCCGGAAGCCCTTCAAACTTCCACATTTGGGGCTTTTATTGGCTTCACTGCAGTCTGTGATTGGGGCCTTACTGCATAATCAATGACTGATTGAATCACTGAATATACATGACTGATTGCATCATGTCCCCCTTCCTTCCTGAGGTTTGCTGCCAGGATGGAGCCTGTGTAGCCCTTACTCATTTGCACACATTTTCTGGTGTTGTCCAGAGGCTCTACATAATAAAGTTACTTCAATTGTTGGCAAATTCCAAGGGTTATTTTCAGGCACCAAAGACAAAAATCAAACTGAATTCTTTGTTCCACAAACTGAAATTCATTCTACAGGCTTTTCAATGATTCTGAATCTCCAAGATGGTCAGTGTTGTGGGATACAGGCAGTCCCTGGATTAAAAACGAGTTCCGTTCTTAAGTCTGTCTTCAAGTCAAATTTGTAGGTAAGTCCGAACAGCTGGGTACAGTTCTTATTTAACATCAGTTAGTCAAATGTTTGTCTTAGTATATAGCATATAGTGTACCTTTCTATGCATAAAAAACATTAAAGACACCTGAATTCCAGATACACTAAAACACCTTTAACATAATAATACAGTAATGATAATAATAATGTTTTGATGCATTTCCTAAAGTAGCACCCGATTGTTATTACGAATCATTTTATGTACCTTCTCCACACAGTTGAAGAGATCCTACTGAGTAAACGTTACCCAAAATACTCAGAAGATTCTGTTCTGTAAAATCTTTGAGACCAATTAAACAGTCCATTGTAGACTCTGAACTAAAAAAATCTACGTTGTACCACCGGGCCACGTATCTGCTGGGTTTTGAACCCTCCTCAGCAGAGGCAGGGAGGGTTGGGGACCTGGGTAGGATGGTGCCAGGGCCAGGCGGATCATCTCCCCATCACCTCTTCACTAGACCTGTCAACCTCAGACATCTACTATGAGGTTTCTGCCTGGGGGTGCAAGAAAGTGCCGCTCAGGTTGTGTTAAGAGCAAGTCCGGGACCCAAGGGTTGGGGAGAGGATGCTAACGGAAACCAAGCCAGAAGTTCCCCCACGGACCCCCGGAAACAATATGGACGTACAAAGATCAGGACTCTAAGGCTGCCCCGCTCTTCCAGCCACCAAATGGCCAAGCACCACTGCAACAGTAAAATCCCACCAGCATAAGGTAGGGGAAACAGAAGTCCGGAGAGGTGCTGCGAAGCCCCCGGGCTGCACCGCACGGAGGGCCCCACGGGATGCGGCGGGGCTGAGCCGGGTAAGGCGGAGCCTCGGAGGCCCAGCCATGTACCCAGCACCGAGCACTGACCAGTTGTACTTGGAGAACACGTAGAGCGGGGTGCCTGCGTCCCGCCGCTGGCTGCCCCTACTTGCCGGCCTGCCATGCGGAGCAGAGCCGCGGTGCTTGGGGCACGCAGACGGTGAGGCCCGCGTTTTCCGAGACCGAGGGACGCGGGTGCAGCTGCGCTCTCCGCCTTCTGCTGTGGGCAGCGGCTGGGCGCACCGTGTCGCAGGGGCCGCCCTTCACCAGCGGCCGCCAGGGACCCGCTGCAGCACCTGCGCACTCGGGAGAAATGGGGCCCATCGTGGGTGCCCGGGGGCAGAGCACCAGTTTTTTCCTGATAGACTTTATGCGGGTTCGTTCGTAACTGTGGGTTGGGTTGTATCTAAGTCAGACATTCGTAACCTGGAGTCTGCCTGTACCTGTTAAAACTGCAGAGGCCCAGGCTCCACCCTGGAGATTGTGATTCAGGGGGTCTGCACCCTCTGCCCTGTGTTCACACGTTCAACAAGCCTCCAGAGGACGCTGAGGCAGCCAGTCTGTGGTTTGATTTGGAGGAACAAAACTTTAGAAACTGTCACTCTTGGGTGTAAGTACTGGCCCCATCTTTTGCAGAGGCTGGCCCTGTGAGTACCAAACACCAGAAGACTTAGTAACCCTCACTGGGGACATGAAATAAGAAACAGGAATCTCAAAAATTCTATAGCAGTTGCTTATTTTCTTATTTTCTTAAGAGTTGCCGTCATCCATTCTCCCACCACCCCAATAAGTTACCTTGGAACTGTGTTAGAGGATGGTTTCTTTCTCTGTGGATTTCTGTAAATCATTTCTCAGAAATAGGTTCTGATGTAGCAGAAGCCTGATAATATGGCTACATTTTGTGGCAGGTGTTACCAGGTGGCTGGAAAATTATATCGTACAGCACATAGAAAAATAATTTGCTATAGTGATCCAGTGGCATCCTTCTCCAAATTTAATCATAAGCTCCACAGTTTAAAAACTTGTAGCTAAAGAGTTGATGACTTAGTTGCTGAAAATATTGACGATACATTAATAGACAAGAGTAATTGTTTTGTGCAAAGATAGTGGTGGTTCAATGGTAGAATTCTTGCCTTCCATACGGGAGACCCAGGTCTGATTCTGGCCAATGCATCTCGTGTGCCCATCTGTCAGGGCAGGCTTGTGTGTTGCTATGATGCTGAACAGGTTCCACGAAGCTTCCAGACTAAGACTAGGAAGAAAGGCCTGGCAATCTACTTCCGAAAATCAGCCAGTGAAAACCCTATGGATCACAACAGTCCCATCCACAACTGATCATGAGGATGACAGGACCTGGCAGCATCGTGCTGGGGGTCGCAATGAGTTAGGGGCCAACCGCCCACAGCTAACGACAACAGTTGTTTGTGCGAGCTGTTTTAATGGAGTTGATCTTGATCTTGTCCTAAATAATAGGTTAGCTTTTTGGAAGCCCTTGCCTTGGATCCACCTCTGCGTCCTCAAAACCACAAGCTCAGAGATTTCTTGATTCCTACAGCCCACTTTCGTTTTCATTCATCAGTTTTAGTAACAGCATAAGTAGAGAAGTGCTTTCCAACTATTTCACGGACCCAAAATAGAGTCTTCTGGGCCCTTTCAAGTCCCTATTTCTCACTCTAAAAATTACCTTTTCCTTTAAGAAGAGAGAAGGAAAGAAAAGGCCCTAGATGAGGAGCAGTCCAGGGCTACGCCATGTCAGAGGGGCGCTCCTAAATAGCACGTTCCAGGACTTGATCAGGCTTGTTTTGTCTGGCAAATGAATTATGTAAACCTTATCCACCAGAAACTGTTTCAAGTCAATTAATTGTTGTAATTACTTAAGATTTCTTTTTAATGAATATGGCTCTCCGGGGATTTGATGATATCCTGTCATCTGTGGAGCCTGATAAATGAAATGTGATTTGTGGCTCACTGCAAACTGAACCCTTGTACTTGAGCAGTGTCTCCTTCCTGCGTACTTGTTAAATGGAAGAAATGCCCTTGATGGGGGCAGGGACATCCATTATCAGCAGTTCCCAGTTAGCGTGAAAGGGAGGGCTGAATGGCTACACTCACCCTTCTCCGCTTCCATCCCTTTGGAAGGAATTAACCAAGTCCATGACCTCAGCAAAACTGCGTATTATAATCATTATGTCTCACCATCCTGTCTCCTGTCTCCATTAGGTCCAATATATTGAGGTCTCAAGCAGCTACTCGGGGATGATATTGGAAGCTAATATAGAAAGTGCAGAATTATTGTTCCAGCCTTCTGCTCCCTCTCTCTGCTCGCTATTATCTCTCTCATTTTAAAGGATTCATCTCTCCAGGACTTGATAAAGCAGGGTTACTTCTCTCTTTCATAGACACCCTGTTTCCAAGTGATTAGTAAACTAGATTATAGCTGTCAATAACAGAATCTAAAATGGCGCAACAAAGTACTGGAAGCCAGTTCCAATTTTCTGAAATATAGATGCCAACTATACTAGCAAACGCAACTCTGTAATAAAGCACAATTTTTAAACATCTCTATTGTCCTCGGTGGTTTTATTTTTGCCCAGCTAATCACTTAGTCATCCACAATAAAATAATGTTTTTCTGGACATTTCTCAGTAAAATCATAAAGAGTTTCTAGTACACACACACACCCACACACACCTTAAATTTACAGAGGGGATTAAAATAAATGAACATTATAGCATAAAACTCATAAAACAGCATTGCTATCTTTATTCTCTCAGCTCAAACATTGGGTTCATAGTCGAAAACAGTCCTGTTGGAAATACTGCAAGTTTTTAAATAATCAGTTACTATTCCTAAACAGTCAAGTCGTGTTTGCTGATTCTAAGTAAATTAAAATTGCACTTTCTTTATTTCAAGCTGATACCACTTCCTTACAAATTCTAACCCAAACTTAAATAGGAAAGATTATGTAACAGACAAACATGAATTTAAGACAACAAGCCTTTTCACAGTGGAGTATCTTTCAGTGTCTTAAAATCATAACTACAGGAAAACCCAGGAATATCAAACACATTTGGCATTCAGAAATTTTATTAAAGCATGCATTCGATCAATAAATACTTACTGATTTAAAAAGTAGATAAAGAGCTCAGCACTATACTAGAACCTTTGGAGACAATGATGAACCGCAGCGCTGATAGCCCCATTTACGGTATGACTGCTTACCATAAGCCAGGCACTGGCCTAAGTGTTTTCCAAACAAGACACAGTCCTTGACCTCAAGTCCTGACAGAGCTTCAAAACTATCCTTTGTTTAAATGACGATTGTACAACAAAACAGACCAGTAGGTTGCAGTGCCCAGCTTTTACTTACTGCCTCTGTACTGTGAGTACTCACATTCCTATTTGTCTATTCTAGTCCAGATGCAACAGTTGTTTATTATTAAGTGCCAGTTCTGTGCCGAGGAGATCCTGGCTGAAAGCAGAGAATACCAGGAAGGTGTTTACCTGTGTTTTATTGACTATGCAAAGGCATTCATTCAACTGTGTGGATCATAACAAATTATGGATAACATTGTGAAGAAGGGGAATTCCAGAACGCTTGATTGTGCTCATGAGGAACCTGTACATAAATCAAGAGGCAGTTGTTCAAACAGAACAAGGGGATACTGCATGGTTTCAAGTCAGAAAAAGTGTGCATCAGGGTTGTATCCTTTCACTATACCTGTTCGATCTGTATACTGAGCAAATACTCTGAGAAGCTGGACTATATGAAGAAGAACGGGGCATCAGGATATGCAGATGACACAACCTTGCTTGCTGAAAGTGAAGAGGACTTGAAGCACTTACTGATGAAGATCAAAGACCACAGCCTTCCATATGGATCTCACTTCAACATAAAGAAAACAAAAATCCTCACAACTGGACCAATAAGCAACATCAGGATAAATGAGAAAAGATTCAAGTTGTCAAAGATTTCATTTTACTTGGATCCACAGTCAACACCCATGGAAGCAGTGGTCAAGAAATCAAAAGACGCATTGCATTGGGCAAATCTGCTGCAAAAGACCTCTTTGTAAAGTGTTGAAAAGCAAAGATGTCACCTTGAGGACTAAGGTGCACTTCACCCAAGCCATGGCGTTTTCAATCGCCTCATACGCATGTGAAAGCTGGATGATAAGTAACGAAGACTGAAGAAGAATTGATGCCTTTGAATTGTGCTGTTAGGGAAGAATATTGAATATACCGTGGACTGGCAAAAGAACGAACAAGTCTGTCTTGGAAGAAGTATAGCAGGAGTGCTCCTTAGAAGCAAGGATGGTGAGATTTCATCTCTCATACTTTGGACATGTTATCAGAGGAGTGACCAGTCCCTGGAGAAGAACATTATGCTGGTAATGTAGAGGATCAGCGAAAAAGAGGAAGACCCTCAGTGAGATGGATTGACACAGTGGCTACAACAGTGGGATCAAGCATAACAACAGTTGTGAGGATGACACAGGCCCGGGTAGTGTTTGGTTCTGTTGTACATAGGGTCACTGTAAGTCAGAACTGACTCAACAGCACCTAACAACTGTGCTGAGGACATTGCTGGGCACGTAGGCAAAGAGCAGCCTAATGGTTAAGAGCTGCCCCTGGTCCTGATGTCAAAATGAAAGAGCTGTGTGACCTGGGCAAGTTATAGAAATCTCTTTACCTCTATTTCCTCATCTGCAAAATGCAAGCAATACCTAAAATGATGATGATGATGATGAAGGTGTCCCTCTTAAGATTGTATATGAAAAATTAAATGATGTAATGTATAAGCATCTTGTGCCTGGGAAAGAGTGAGTGATCAATAAATTGGTTATTATTGTTAATGTTAGCAGCAGCAGCATTGTGGCCATGTGAGTTAAGCATTATTATCTGAATTTTACAGATGAGAAAATAGAGGCACAGAGAAATTAAGTAGCATGCCCAGTATTATGTAGCTAGAAATAGGAAGAACTAAAATTCGGAGCAGCTTCCTTTCCCCAACTTGACATCTGCTTCTTGGATAAACTGCTGTGCGAACTGTTACAGTATTTCAAGAAAAGCTCATGTCAGCTGATTACTTCTCTCCTCCTCTTCCTCCTCCTTCTATTCCTCATCCTCATCATCTTTAGTGACCATAGGCATGTACTGAAATCCTAGGTGGTGTGCTTATATTAGGAACATTGGATTTAACATAATTTTAGTTAGACAAAGTCTTTTACTCCAAGAGCTGTGAAATGATAGAGAAGTAGTACAGAACAAATACTAATCCTTATTAAAACCCTGTAAAGTATGTATTATTGGCTTAGTTTGTGATAAAATTGATTTTCAGATAAATAACTTGCCTAAGGTCACACAGAAAGTGGGTGAACTAGGATCTTCTATTTCCCAAAATCTTGTGACCTAAAACTAGTTGCTATTGTTGTTAGCTGCCACTGAGTCACCCCTGACTCATGGCAACCCCATACACACTGGCATCAGACCCTTGTGATTCATAGGGTTTGCATTGGCTGATTTTTAGAAGTAGATTGCCAAGTCTTTCTTCCTGTTACATCTTAGTATGAAAGTTCTGCTAAAACCAGTTCAGCATCATAGCAACATACAAGCCTTCACTGATGGGTGGGTGGTAGGCGCGTTGGCCAAGAATCAAACCGGGGTCTCCCACGTGGAAGGTGAGAATTCTACTACTGAACCACCAGTGTCCCCCCAAAAAAATTGTTATTAGGGGCAAATTGGATTTCTCTGATCCAACTACATTGTCTTTCCTGAACCTGAACCCCTCTTTTAACTGATGGCACCTACAATTAAATATCTGGTAGATCAAGTTCTCTCTCATTTCATTTATTTTCAAGTATTTTTTTCTGGGAATTCCTTCCCATTTATTTTTCCAGATACATCTCAGAATCGTCTTGTCAAAACTGCAAAATAATCTTGTTAGAGTTTTTATTAGAATTGTATTAAACTTATCAATTAACTTGAGAAAAATTAACTATGAATCGGAACTGACTCGATGGCAATGGGTTTGGTTTTTTGTTCTTTTATCTAGCACTATGGTCTGTTTTTCCTTTGTCAATTTTACTTTGTTTAATATATATTTTTAAATTCTCATTATGTAGATCCTGAACATTTCTGGTTAAAATTTTTCTAGGTAGTTATTAGAGACATTTTGCTATTGTAAAAGAGATCTATTTTTCATTATATTTTCAAACTGGCAAATTACTGATAATCAGGAAAGCGTTTTTTTAACAAAAATTAATGTTTTAACCAGTGATACAAATTTATTGTTTTCGCATTCAAATCTATTGTTCCTTTTTTCTTGATCACATGGCTACCCAGATTTCCCAACTTCCCTTAACCTATATGTTAGGCAAGTTTGCCAATCGGATGTGAATGGAAGTGACATGTGCAACTTCCAAGTCATCTCAAAAAAAAAAAAATGTTGTTTTTCCCTCGAAACACAGATTTGAGATGAATCATCTTTAACCATGAAGAAGTAAACAACATTCTAGAGCAGGAATAAGCAAAATACAGCCTGTGGGCCAAATTTGGCCTGTGGCCTGCGTTTTTTGTATCATCATCCATGAGCTAAGAATGGTTAATAGATTTTTAAATGGTTATAAAAAGAAAAAGAAGAGAGAAAGAATATGTGACAGATACTATACCTGACCCACAAAGCCTAAAATATTTACAGTCTCGCCCTTTGCAGAAAATGTTTACCAACCCCTATTCTAGAGAACTGTTGGACAGCATGACAGAAGGAACCTGGGTCTTTGAGTCACTGCATGGAGCAGAAGAGGCCTACTATTCTTGACCACTGTTTCTAGACTGTTGTGAGAGATGGAAATAAATTTCTATCTTATTTAATCTATTGTATTTGGGGTCTCTTTGTTACAAGAACCATTACTCTAATTAACCAACTAATCTTATTAGTTCTAATTGATCTCTTTTTTCAATTGATCTCTTGCAGTTTCTAAATGGACAGCCATGTCATCTGCAAACAATATCTTTTTTTCTCAGTCATAAACACATTACCTCTTCTATATGTTTTTTGGTCTCATTTTTAATAGCTGAAGTTTTCAGGACAATATAAATTGATAGTGACAATAGTATGTTTTGTTCCTAATTTTAATGGCGATGCCTCCAGCTCTTTTAGTGCCTCATAAACTATTACCTTTTGATTGTAGATATTTTTCATTATCTTAAGCATATTCAGAAAAAAATATTGTGTGATTTTTCTCCTTTTTGATTTATCTTTCTCACATTTTTATATCAAATTTCTTCTACTTTTATGAAAAATAATTGGAAAGTTTTCTATATATGCTTAGAAATACGTCGTGTAACACAGAAATGAGCTGTGATTTGAAAGTTTGAAAAAGATAATCCTGCCCTAGAGCATTTTTAAAATAATTCTTCAAAAATATTTTTAAGTTCTTCTGTTATTATATTTAGCTGTTTCTGAAGTTAATTTTGATCATCATATTTTTCTTAAAAATCATTTTGCCCAGGTTTTCAAATTATTAGCCTGGACTTATGCACAGTTTTCTCTTTAAACTATTCAATTTCCTCCATTTCTGATGTAATAATCCCTTTCTTGTTTTGCTTCCTTGTCTTCTCTCATTTTTGTTTGTTGTCATTTATCAAAGCTTCCAGGCATTTATTGGTTTTTAATTTTTTCTAAAGAGCATGTTCTGGGCTTATTTATTAATTTTTTTTTTGTTTGTTTGCTTTCTAACAAGTTGATTTTTTTTGTTTGCTTTTATCTGAATAATTTTCTGATTTCTCCTTTTCTTAGGCATTCTTGTTAATTATTTTCTTACTCTTTAGTGAATTGCTTAACTCATACATATTTTTTCTTTTTAATAATAAAAGTTTATAAAGCTACAAATTTCCTTCAGAATTTATTAGTCATAACCTATGTTTTTTTTTTATTTATTGTTGTGCTTTAAGTGAACTTTACAATTCAAGTTAGTCTCTCACACAAAAATTTATACATACATTGTTCTGTGACCCTAGTTGCTCTCACTAAACTGTGACAGCACACTCCTCCTTTACATCCAGATTTCCCATGTCCATTCTTCCAGCTCCTGACCCTCTCTGCCTTCTCTTCTTGCCTCCGGACAGGATCTGCCCATTTAGTCTCATGTATCTACTTGAGCTAAGAAGCACACTCTACAGAGTACCATTTTATGTCCTGTAGTCCAGTCTAATCTTTGTGTGAAGAGTTGGCCTCGGGAATGGTTTTAGTTTTGGGCTAACAGAGAAGTTGAGTTCTGCACCCCACTTTTCTCCTGCTCCTTCAGGGACTCTCTGTTGTGTTCCCTGTCAATACCCTACAAGTTTTGAGATGTTGTGGTCTTCTTTATATTATTTTAAAATAATGTGCGTGTTAGCCTGTGTTTCCCCAAAGCAGACCCTGAGCAAGTACTTGAGTGTAGAAAGTTATTTGAGGTGTGATTCTAGGAAACATAATGAAAGGGTTGGGAGGGTGATATAGGGCAGGAGGAAAGCCAATAGAGGGTGAGTTGGTAAGCTGTTTAATACCATGGACAACTGGGGTTCAATTTCTGAGAAAATGTTTATGGCATGCCTTGGAATTGTCCCATTGAAAAAGGAAGAAGCTGGGTTAAGTATCCATAGACACTTCTGGGGGTGTTAAGTTTCCAGTAATTCTAGGCTGCTGTGCCTATGAGCTAAGCATGTTGGAGGAATCCTTCAAGCAAAGAAATAAACAGCCATAGTGGTTGGAAGTAGAAAATTGTCCACACCTGGGTGCTGTTCACCTCAGCTGCAGGTAAACCTAGGCAAAGGCTATGGAGCTGGGGATGAACATCAACAGCATCTGCTGAAATTGCAGTTACAGACTTGCTTTATTTTTGTTTAGGAATTTTCCCCAAGTGGTTTCTTGGATCTTAATTTTTAAAATATGTATTCATATGCTTTTAGATTGTAATACAAACACTCATTGCGCATTAAAATATGCATTCTCAGCCGTAAGTTTTCTGTAAATAAAATAAATTATTACAGATTAATCTTAGAAATTTTCACATTTCAGAACAATAAACACATTTTTTAGCATAGCTGTTTCATAGATATCTTCCATCCATTCTTTAAGTGTCTACTGTAGTGTGTTATTGTTCACAAGGTTTAACAATTTTTAGATTCCTTTCTTTAAATTTTTTATTTTAACAATTTCAGACTTATAAAAAAGTTGCAAAAATCATGCAGAAAATTTCTATACAAACTTCATCCAGATGCATGGGTTTATTTCTGGACTCTGTCCTATTGATCTATTTGTCTATCCTTTTGTGAATAACACACTGTCTTGATTATTGTAGGTTTATAGTAAGTCTTAAAGTCAACAAGTGGAAGTCCTCCAATTTTATTGTTCTTTTAAAAAATTATATTCACTTTTAGGTCATTTGATTTTCATAGAAATTTTAACGTAAGCATTTAAAGCTATAAATTTCCCTCACACTGTATGATTTCATTTACACAAAGTTCAAAAATAGGCAAGACTGACCCTTGGTGAAGGAACTCAGAAGAGTGGTCACTTGTGTAGAGAGAGGTAACTGACTGGGAAGAAGCACAGAGAACTTTCCAGGGCTGGAAATGCTCTGTATTGTAATGTGGATTGGTGTTACACAGGTGATACATCAGTAACGCCTTTGCATTGTCTTAGGTTCAAATCTCAAAGCTCAAATTAACTTTCTTTACTCTCCTCCTAGCAAATATTTAATCCCAAATGTAGTTGATAACAAACTGAAAAATGAGATGCTCAAGGCTTCTTGAGCCACCATTTATTGATCCTTCCTCTCACTACTTCCTAGAAGAGAATTGGAAATGAAGAGAGTGAGAAACATACCCACCCCCATTTCTTGGCTCATTTCATGTTAACCAGGGAAAGCTCACATACTAATGATAGGAATGTGTCTTAGGCTGGGTTCTCTAGAGAAGCAAAACCAGTGATTATATATATATATAATATTATATTTATATATTATATATATATATATATATATGCATAAAGAGAGATTTATATCATGGAAATGGCTCATGTGGTTGTAAAAGCTGGAAGTCCCAAGTCTGGGGGCTTCTCTGGAGTCACATAGCTGCAGGACTGATGAACCCAAGATCAGCAGGTCAGACAGCAGGCTTCTAGCTCACAGGCTGTGAAGGCCAACAAACACCGAGATCAGCAGGTAAGCTGCTAGCTTAAGTCCCAGAAACCAGAGGTCAAATGAGGATCCACAGTGAACAAAAGCCAGTGAGCTTTGCCAGAAAGTCCACCTATATTGGATGCAGGCCACACCCCCAAGGAAACTCCCTTTCAACTAACTGGCAGCTCATAGCAGATCTCATCATGGAAGTGATTACATTATATTAGATCTCATTGTGGAGGTGATTACATCAATATATGGCTGTCAAATTGTATCATAACTGCCAAGCCACTGAGAATCATAGCCCAGGCAAGTTCACATACAACCTTAACCATCACAGAAGGTCTAACCAGCTTCCCAGGTAAGTGGGCAGATGAGCAGACAGTAAATAGTTCTCCTAAAGGAATTCAGAGGTGAAAGTTGTCTGAGACTTGATGCAACTTTGGGTCACTTGTGCCCATTCCACTATATGCTGTCATAGTATAGAAAGTTACTACTTTCCAGAAACCTGTTCTTTGGTGTCAGTTGCTGAGTTCTTCACAGTGAGTGGAAGTCCCTTTTTTCTCTTCTGATTATGAAGCACCCCACACTGACAGAGACCTCAATAGCCAGGACCAATCATCTGGGCTCTGCCTCTCACTTATGTGCCCTTTGGGTCCCCTACTTTGATGCGCAGATTTACTTTTTTATACAGTTGACTTTTCTCTGGGTAATATCTCATCTCCCAGTTGATACTTGATGGTTTTAGATTCCCCTTTTCTCTGCCATCATTTTGTTGTTGATGAGTCAGTTCTGACTCATAGCAACCCTACATACAACAGAACAAAACACTGCCCAGTCCTGTGCCATCCTCATAATCATTGCTATGTTTGAGATCATTGTTGCAGCCACTGTGTCTTTCGTCTTGTTGAGAGTCTTCCTCTTTTTTGCTCACCCTCTACTTTACCAAGTGTCATGGATTGAATCATGTCTCCAAAAAATGTGTGCATCAATTTGGCTGGGCCATGATTCCCAGTATTGTGCGGTTGTCCTCCATTTTGTGATTGTAATTTTATGTTAAAGAGGATTCAGTTGGGATTGTAACACCCTAACTAAGGTCACATCCCTGATCCAATGTAAAAGAAGTTTCCCTGGGCTGTGGCCTTTGCCACTTTTTATCTTATAAGAGATGAAAGGGAAGCAAGCAGAGAGTTGGGGACCTCATATCACCAAGAAAGCAGCACTGGAAGCAGAGTGCATCCTTTGGACCTGAGGTTCCTGCACTGAGATGCCCCCAGACCAAGGGAAGACTGATGTCAAAGACCTTTCTCCAGAGCCAACAGAGAAAGCCTGCCCCTGGAATTGATGCTCTGAATTTGGACTTATAGCCTGCTAAACTGTGAGAGAGTAAATTTCTGTTTGTTAAAGCTATCCACCTGTGGTATTTCTGTTATAGCAACACTAGGTGACTAAGACACCAAGCATGATGTCCTTCTCCAGGGAGTGGTCCCTCCTGGTAACATGTACAAAGTTCCAATTTGTTCATTCTTATACTCCATGATATAGTCAATATTCTTCACTAATACCATAATTCAAAGGCATCAATCCTTCGGTCTTCCCTATCCATTGTCCAGCTTTCCCATGCATACAAAGTGATTGAAAATACCATGGCTTGAGTCAGGCACACCTTACTCCTCAAAGTGACATCTTTGCTTTTTAAGACTTTAAAGAGGTCTTTTGCAGCAGATTTGCCCAATGAACTATGTCATTTTATTTCTTGACTGCTGCTTCCATGGGTGTTGATTGCGGATCTATCATGGATTGAACTCTGTCCCTCAAAAATATCTGTCAACTTGGCTGGGTCATGATTCCCAGTATTGTAAAGTTGTGTACCATTTTGTAATCTGACATGATTTCCTTATGTGTTGTAAATTCAATCACCATTATCTAATAAAATGGATTAGCAGCAGTTATACTGATGAGGTATACAAGATTGGATAGTGTCTTAAGCCAATCTCTTTTGAGATATAAAAGAGAGAAGCGAGCAGAGACACATGGGAACCTCATACCGCCAAGAAAGCAGTGCTGGGAGCAGAGTGCATCTTTGGAACTGAGGTTCCTGCACTGAGGTGCTCCCAGACCAAGGGAAGACTGATGACAAGGACCTTTCTCCAGAGCTGACAGAGAAGAGAAAGCCTTCCCCTGGAGCTGACACCCTGAATTTGGACTTGTAGCCTACTGGACTGTAAGAGAATTAATTTCTCTTTGTTAAAGCCATCCACTTGTGGTATTTCTGTTGGAGCAGCACTAAATGACTAAGACAGAATTTGGTACCGGGAGCAGGGTACTGCTCTAACAGATACCTAAAATGTGGAAGCAGCTTTGAAACTGTGACTGGATAGAGGACTCAGAAAGAAATGAGGAGGGCTGTCACACTGGAGATGGTGCAGACAGTGAGAGGCAGCAACAGAGGACAGGCAGCAGCAGAACCATGAGACCAGCGCGAGCTGGAGCTGGAGCCAACCCACGGAGCAAGAGAGCTGAGTGCCTGTGTGCAGGAGGCTTCCTGGCAGAGTGGCGTGCCTCTGGGCGCTTATCATCGGTGCAGCTACTGAGCTTTGGAACACTTGCCCCAGCAGGGCAGATGCAGGTGTGAGGCGGCATGAGGGCCGAGAGGCCACAGGAAGCAGAAGCTGACGAGGAACACAGGAAGCCAAGCTGCCTCAGTCTCAAAAGGTATGGCCGTGACCTCTGGGTTTCAAAGGGTGGAGCCATGGCCTCTGGTGTTTCTAAGGGTGGAGTCACCACTCAGATGGACTAGGAGAATGTTGCGCCTAAAGCCGAGGGAGCAGAGTTGCTGTCCCAGTGGGGCTGGAAGGCGGAGCTGAAGCCCAGGGCCAAGGGGCCTCCACTCAGAATCCGGAGACTGTGGCCAATATCTAGAGTCTGGAGGGCAAGGCCATTGTATAATTGTCTCAGAGAACAGAAGATTATTTTCAAGTCTTGAGGGCTAATGTAATGTGTTCTGCTGACTTGCTTGGTGCCTGTTATCCCTTCTTCTCCTCCAGATTCTCCCATTTGTAATGGAAATGTCTAGCTTGTGCCTGTTCTGCCATTGTACCCTTGGAAGCAGATAACTTGTATTCTAGATTTCACAGATGAAGAGGAATTTTGGATTTTGGACTTGGAGTTCAGACTTTTGCTGTTATATGATGAGATGAATATGTTTTGCATGTTACAAGGACATTAATTTTGGGGCGCCAAAGGTGGAGTGTCATGGGTTGAATTGTGTGCCACAAAAACTATCTGTCAACTTGGCTGGGTCATGATTCCCAGTATTGTATAATTGTGTACCATTTTGTAATCTGATGCGATTTCCTTATGTGTTGTAAATTCAATCACTATGACCTAATAAGATGGTTTAGTGGCAGTTATACTGATGAGATGTACAAGACTGGATAGTGTCTTAAGCCAGTCTCTTTTGAGATATAAAAGAGAGAAGTGAGCAGAGACACATGGGAACCTCACACCACCAATAAAGCAGTGCCAGGAGCAGAGTGCGTCTTTTGGACCTGAGGTTCCTGCACTGAGATGCTCCCAGACCAAGGGAAGACTGATGACAAGGACATTCCTCCAGAGCCGACAGAGAAGAGAAAGACTTCCCCTGGAGCTGACACCCTGAATTTGGACTTGTAGCCTACTGGATTGTAAGAGAATAAATTTCTCTTTGTTAAAGCCATCCACTTGCGGTATTTCTGTTATAGCAGCACTGGATGACTAAGACAGGATCCAAGTAAAATTAAATCCTTGACGACTTCGGTCTTTTCTCCATTTATCATGATGTTGTGAGGATTTTTGTTTTCTCTATATTGAGGTGTAATCCATACCAAAGGCTATGGTATTTGATCTTCATCATTAAGTGCTTCAAGTCCTCTTTACTTTCAGCAAGCAAGGTTGTGTCATCTGCATACTGCAGGTTGCTAATGAGCCTTCCTTCAATCCTGATGCCGTGTTCTTCTTCACATAGTCCAGCTTCTCAGATTATTTGCTCAGCATACAGATTGAATGACTCTGGTAAAAAGATACAACCCTGATGCACACCTTTCCTGATTTTTAAACTGCACTGCATCCCGTTGTTCTATTAGAACGACTGCCTCTTGTTCTATGCACATAATCAGCATGAGCACAATTAAGTGTTCTGAATTCCCATTCTTCACAATGTTATCCATAATTTGTTATGATCCACACAGTCGAATGCCTTTGCATAGTCAATAAAACACAGGCAAACATCTTTCTTTCAGCAAAGATCCATTTGACATCACCAGTGATATCCCTCGTTCCACATCCTCTTCTGAATCCAGCTTGAACTTCTGGCAGTTTCCTGTTGATGAACTGCTGCAACCATTTTTGAATGATCTTCAGCAAAATTTTACTTGTATGTGATATTAATGATATTGTTTGAGAATTTCCACATTCCATTAGATCACCTTTCTTTGGAATGGGCACAAATATGGATCATTTTCCAGTAGGTTGGCCAGGTAGCTGTCTTTCAAATTTCTTGGCATAGATGAGTGAGCACTGTCAGAGATGCATCCATTTGTTGAAACATCTCAATTGGTATTCTGTCAGTTCCTGAATCCTTGTTTTTCACCAATGTGTTCAGTCCAGCTTGGACTTCTTCCTTCAGTACCATTGGTTTTTCATCATATGCTACCTCCTGAAATGGTTGAATGTCAAACAATTTTTTGGGGGTGCAGTGTCTCTGTATTACTTCCATCTTCTTCTTCTTCTTCTTTTTTTTTTTTTAGAGCCAAACAGGTTTTATTGTAATCATTTGCATTAAAACGATTTTTCAATAATACTATATATTTTCTATTTTCTCAAGTAATATATGCCAAATCTAATTGGACTCCTCTTTTGGAAATTCAAAATATTGTACAGAGTAGTGTAATAGTATTGATCTCATAGCCAATTGAGGTAGGTGATAGTATTGGCCCCTATACCAAATGGCCTCAGAATAACAAGTAGTTGTCATTCCTGAGTCTGGTTCTAGGGGCAGTGGTGGAATTCTCAACTTCCATGTGGGAGTCCAGTGTTTGATTCCCAGTCAGTGCACCTTGTGCGAAGTCATCACCCATCTGTCAGTGGAGGATGTGTGTTGCTATAATGCAGAACAGGTTTCAACAGAGCTTCTAGACTCAGAGGAACTAGAAAGAAAGGCCTGGCTACTTCTGAAAATCATCCAGTGAAAACCCTGTGGAGTACAATGGTCCAATCCAAAACCGATCATGGGGATGGCACAGGACCAAGCAGCATCTAATTCCCTTGTGCATGGGTTGCCCATGAGTCAGACAGCCAACTCAACAGCAGCTACCAATAACAAGAAGTACAAGAAGTCTATGTCTTGTGGGTTTTCTTACACTTTTGTTGTCAAGCTCTCAACTCTTATTTCTTCTCTTTGGGCCAGTGTCTTGCCTCTTCCAGTTTTGCCCAGGAAAAGAGGAAATGTGTTTATGCATTAATTCAAGTTTTGCATAAAATGAGGATAAAGAGGTGCAGGATCAGGAGCCAAATAGTACTGCCAGAACCAATCATTGAGCTGTAATGCCTGGTCCTGGGCACTTCTGCTTTTTTCTTCTTGGAAGCCCAGTGTGTTTATCATCACCCAGCTTTCTGCAGGGTTCTGCATGGGCAACATTGCCAGCTAGCTCCTGAGTCTTGGGTGGGGAATGCAGAGGTATATTATCAACCTGATCCGAGAATCACAGGCATGAATACCATCGACTGTAAGGATCATGGCTGATAAAAATCAAGAGACTCAGACTAACCACAAACCCATCTTCTAAGAAAAAACTTACCCGGTTTCTTCAGCACAGAATCCATCTTATTAATATTTCTGCTATTATACTACTTTCCTTCTTACTGAATAAGGAAGAATTTTATTCTGTTTTTTCAAAAAGCTAGTATTTCTTTAAAAAAGAGGGCATATTCTTAAGAAGAAGCCTAAATTGATGCTTGATGGAGAAAAATGAGATGTCTTCTCATTCCTGACCAATTTATGTAGTGATCTGCAAGTAAAGTTTTTCTGTTAAAGTTTATATTTTGGAAAGTTTGTCCTCTAATCTTTAAACTTTATATCTTAAACCAAAACTATCCCCTGAAATCTTCTTTCAACCAAAATATAACTTATCTTAATTAGTAAAGTACATCTGATTTGAGCATTGTACTCTTTTAAAGAATTATCTATGTGAGATCAAATTGACAAGGGCAACTCCAAATGTAGGATGGGAAGTTTAAGATAATGGTGGAATAATTTGGAAAATGATAGAGAGAATGGTAGCACAACTTGTAGAATGTAATCAATGTCACCAAATTGTAAACGTAGAAATTGTTGAATTGGTGTAACATTGGCTGTGTTACTTTCACCAAAAAAAAAGTTATCCTAAAGCTCAATTGAAACTTGCGGCCTTAGCTGGTGAAGCTTAGGACCTCAGGCCTCTCACACCGTAGTCTTTGTATTCTACTTCTGCACCCAGATTTAAGGCATGTTCTTCTTGCTCATTTCCATCTGGAGGCTACAGAAACACCACAGGGGTATCATGAAGAACAGGAAGAGAAACAGGAAGGAAGGAAAAGAAATGGACGGTTGTATTCTAATGGGTAGTATTAGTCAAAATCTCATCTCCGCATAGTGTGATCTCACTGAACAGCACAACTCCTTGCTAGCGGCCAGCTCAGCGGCCACACATGGGGAGGTCCATCTTCTTTCGATGCTTCTTGTGTCATTCAATATTTTGCCGATAGAATCCTTCAGTATTACAACTCAAGGTTGAATTTTTTCTTCAGTTCTTTCAGTTTTAGAAACGCTGAGCGTGTTCTTCCCTTTTAGTTTTCTAACTCCAAGTCTTTGCACATTTCATTGTATTACTTTACTTTGTCTTCTGAAGCCGCCCTTTGAAATCTGTTCAGCTCTTCTACGTCATTTCTTCTGTTCGTTTTACCTACTCTACGTTCAAGAGCAAGTTTCAGAGTCTCTTCTGACATCCATTTTGATATTTTCTTTCTTTCCTATCTATTTAATGACCTTCTGCTTTCTTCATGTATGATGTTCTTGATCTCATCCCACAACTCATCTGGTCTTCAGTCATTAGTGTTCAATGCATCAAATCTATTTTTGAGACTGTCTCTAAATTCAGGTGGAATATACTCAAGGTCATATTTTGGCTCTCATGGACTTGTTTTAATTTTCTTCAGCTTCAACTTGAACTTGCATATGACCAATTGATGGTCTGTTCCACAGTCAACCTCTGACCTTATTCTGACTAATGATGTCCAGCTTCTCCATCATCTCTTTCCACCGATGTAGTTAATTTATTTCCTGTGTATTCCATCCAGTGAAGTCCATGTGTGTAACTGCCATTTATGTTGTTGAAAAAGGTATTTGCAATGAATATGTCATTGGTCTTGCAAAAATCCTATCATACAATCTCTGGCGTGATTTCTATCACCAAGGCCATATTTTCCAACTACCGATCCTTCTTCTTTGTTTTCAACTTTTCACATTCCACTCACCAGTAATTCTCAATGCCTCTTGATTGCATGTTTGATCAATTTCAGGCTGCAGAAGTTGGTGAAAATCTTCAGTTTCTTCATCTTTGGCATTAGTGGTTGGTGGATAAATTTGAATAATAGCCATCATTTTAGGTAGTTTAAAATGTTGAATTATAAAAAAAATAAAATTAAAAAAAAAGTTGAATCACAGATAGGTAGATAGACAGACAGATAGACGTTTTTTATTGTTGCGATTGTTAGCTGCCATAGAGATGACTCCAGCTAATGATGACCTATGTACAACAGAATAAAACATTGCCCGGTCCTATGTCATCCTTCCAATTGCCAGCATGTTCAAGTCCATCATTGCAGTTATTGTGCCAGTCCATCTCACTGAGGGTCACCCATGCCCTCACTGGCCCTCTGCTTCACCAAACATGATGTTTTCCTCTAGCAATTGATCCCTCCTGATGATGTGTACAAAGAAAACGAGTCAGACAATGTTCTGTTGGATCCATACTGTTTTCAATGGTTAATTTTTGGAAGTAGATCGGCAGGCCTTTCTTCCTAGTCTGTCTCACTACGGAAGCTCTCCTGAAACCCGTGCACCATGGGTAGCTCTGCTGGTATTTGAAATATCACTGGCATAGCTTCCAGCATCAGAGTAACACACAAGCCACTGCAGTACAACAGACAGATAGACGGTGGAGATAGACAGATAGACACATTTATATCCTCAACTAAAGAAGTATTTTTTTACTTGTTTATCTTCATCCTCACCAGTCTGTTCTCAGCTACAATATTTCTACAGAAAGCCTGAATAGGAAACTGAATTGATACAAAGGATTATGAAAAGTAAAGCTGGTTTGTAGATAGGGAGTTCTTGCAACTGGAAATTATCCCCTAAACCCTTTCTACAACATGCATGAAATTCAAATTTCTGTTTTCACCCTCTGCTCCAAGCCTTTCTTATGTCATACAATGTCCCCCAACGACTTTCCTTCTAATCACTGCACGGGTCCATACCACTTCTCACTTCTCCTGCCCTCCAGGTGTTTATATGCACAATTCCTAATACGGCAGAGTTTTCTTTTTCATGTTTTCTAAGATCCATTGCCTCCTCTTTCAAACACTTTCCCTACAGTCTCCTTCGTCCTCATAGAGTGTATATAATTTGATAAAATCAATCTCCACACTCCGCCCACCACCTCATTCATCTGGACAATTAAGATTTTGCATGCATGTCCTTTGTCCTCATTGTTTCACCTGAGTCCTCTTAATTTTTCTTTTTTTCTTTTGGTTCTGTCTTCCTTCTATACGGAAACAGTCATAAAATAAGCAGTCAGCGCAGGTAATTTTAAGAAAAGTCACACAAGTAATGTGTGACAGTGACAGATAAAATGGATGGATTGGGCTTTCCCTTTTTAGCCAGTTATTTGTGGATGTAAATCCTAATTCTCTCTTCACATGTGAAGGCTTTGTTTACTTGCACAGAACTTGCACGGCCATGTCTGTTAAATTTTACATAGTGCCACATTTTATGATTATGTTCATTCTGAAATAGATTGCTAATATCTTCTGCAAAACCTGTTGGAGATATTTTAGGTGTCACTGCACTACAGACTCAAGCTGTTCGTGAAGAATGAAAGTAATCAGAATTGAGGAGAAAATAAAAACCATTTTCCAAAAGTGCAGGAGCACATGAAAACTTGTCTAGGCTAATCATCAGGAGTGTAAAATTTTTATTCCTCAGTTAATAAGCACCACCTGTGTTTATAAAAAGTCTCTGATGGCTTGTTGTTCTGTCTCTCACAAAGAATATAAAATGGTCTTAGAATGGATTACATAAAGAGCACAGGTATTATTAATATACTTTAAATTCTTTCCATGTGACTGATGTAACCTTCATTATCCTTCTTCTATTTCCTACTACACACTATTCTTCTTTAATTTTTTTATTGAAATGATATAAAAAATGATTGACTACTTATAAATCAATTGCCTGTGACAAGTTACAGGGAAAAAGAAAACATCAAGATTGCCAATAACAGGCACTCAGTCTCATAAAACTTGTAATCAACTTCCAAGCCAAGGCATAAACTGTAATATATTGCTACAAACGTATAACAATAATAAACTATTTGAATTGCACCTTCACATTTGGAGTCGTTAATAACAAATAAGCACGAAAAATTTTTGACAGTCATTCATTTTAACGGGTGTCTCCTTGTTTATCAGATTGTGTCATCTGGCGTTATGGAATACAAACTTAGTCTTGGAAGGGTATGAAGACAGAGAGTGCCTAAACTCAGGGTACTAACTACAGACAATGAGAACTCCATCCATAGAAAAATTCTCTAAAAGTAGCTTATGTCTTATCTCAGCTCAAGCAAAGATTACAACAAGTTGTTCTTTGGCCTGAAGTCAATATTAAAAAGCAAGCCCTCAATCTGATTAATTTTTATTATCTGCATCGGGCGATGCAAACAGTTAAGGCACTAGGATGCTAACTGAAAGGTTGGAGGTTCAAGCCCACCCAGATGTGCCTGGGAAGAAAGGCCTGGTGATCTACTTCCAAAATATCAGCCACTGAAAACCCTATGGAGCACAGTTCTACTGTGGCACGTATGGGGTCGCCGTGAGTGAGAATCAGCTCGATGGCAACTGGTATGTAGTGCTGCATAAAAACCACCCCGAAACAATAGCTTAAAACAATAACAATAATTTGCTTTGCATATAAATCTGGGGTTTAACTGGACTTCGCTGAGCAGTTCTCATTTGCGGTCTTTCACACAGTTGCAATCAGCCCGTGGCTAAGAGCTGAGATTGTCTTGAAGGCTTTTAATTCATATGCAGTGCCTGGGCTGGAAAGATTCAAACAGCTGGTGCTGGAACAGCTGGGGACTCTTGGGTTTTTCTCTGTCGCGCGTCTCTCCGTGTGGTCTCGCATGTGTTGGCCCCAGGGTAGCTAGACTTCTCACACAGTGAATGAAAGCTCAGAGTCAGTGTCCTGAGGGAGAGCAGGTGGAACTCTATCCCCCCTTTTTTGACCCAACCTCACAAATCACACTTCTGCCGTACTCTGTTAGCTGAGACTATAACAAAGACAGAGGTTCGAGGGGAGGAAACTCGACCCCACCTCTTGATGAGGAGTTGACAAGGTTATGAAATGTTTCCATACTAGATGGGAAATGTTATTGTAGACATTTTTGCGAAACAATCTGCCACACAGACTCAGGTGGAATGCACACTTCCGTGCGCACACACTCACACATGGTGGTTGGTAGTGCAGGGAAATACCAAGATGCTAACGGTGTAACATTCCCAAAGCTGCCGCCCAAGAGCTTTCATGGGTGCTCTGCAGTTAGGTGGTTTGAAAACATTAAACAAGGTTAATTAGTAGAGGCTTTCTTAGCGCCTTTAATAGACAAGGAAAGACTCTCATAAGCTTTGCTACTTAAAATGTGGTTCAGGAACCAGCAGCATCTCATTACTTTAGGGATTGTTAGAAATGCCAAATCACAGGCCTCACCCAGACCTAGTCAGCATCTGTGTTTTAACAAGATCCCCAGGTGACTCAGGTGCTCATTAAGTTTGAGAAGCATTGTCTTAAAGGACTATGTAGTATGCAGCATTTTCCAAGTGAGTTTATCCATAGAGCCTATTTTTTCTTCCTGAACACATCTGGGATTACTAAGGATTCATTTTGGGATCGCCATAATATGAATGTCCACCAGGACTGCAGCCTCCCCTGCACCGTGCCTAAAGGAGCAGGCTCTAGGCACAACTTTCTCAGACTTCTCCCAAGAGGACCTGATGGTTCTACAGGAGCCCTTGTCTCCAATCTCAGGCCTGAGAGTGGTGCCAAAGAAGAGCCTGACACACGGCCTCCTCACTATTCTGACCCCTTTTCTAGCCACAATCTACTGGCACTTGGAAAGGTGAGGTTTTCCCTTAACTCCCTTTTGGCAATGGATTGAATCGGGTATCCCCCAAAATACATGTTGGAATCCTAACCTCTGTAACTACGGATGTAATCCTGTTTGGAAATAGGGTCTTTTTTGTTATGTTAATGAGGCCATACCAGTGTAGGGTGTGTCCTGAGCCTAATCACTTCCGAGTTATAAACAGCAGATTAGGCACAGATACGAGCACAAACAGGGAAGACAGATGCCACATGAGGATCGCCAAGGAACTGAGGAAGCCTAGGGCCGCAGAAGCGGAAAGAGACAAAGATCTTCCCCCAGAGCCAATGTCCTACTCCTAGCCTCCTAAACTGTGAGACAATAGATCTCTGTTCTTTAAAGCCACCCACTTGTGGTATTTGTGTTACAGCAGCACTAGGAAACTAAGCCACCTTCCTATCTGGTTGGAATTTCCCCTATATTATAATTTACTTCATATCTTCACTTCATTTACCACCATATCCCATCCCCACAACAGCGCCAGCCATATAAACCAAACAAACCAAACCTGTTGCCATCGAGTCAATTCTGACTCATAGCAACCCTATAGGACAGGGTAGAACTGCCCCTAGAGTTTTCAAGGCGCTCCTGGTGGATCCAAACTGCCGACCTTTTGCTTGGCAGCCGTAGCTCTTAACCACTATGCCTACAGGAGGGAGTTAATCAAAATATGTAGAATGAAAGAATAAATGAATGCATGATAGCAGAAAAGGAGCAAAAAGAGATCAGCTTATGAATTCTGGGAACAAGTCAGGAGGAGTAGCTACTACAACCGCTCTTTTTTTTATACCTATCTGTGCTGTCCACCCAGAGAAGGTGAAGCTTCCTGAGGACAAGGCCCTTTTTTCACTCAGATGGGAGTTCTCTGTGGTAACTAGTCAGGGGATCAGTTTTCATCTGTTTTATTGACTTAGTCAAGGCTTTGTATATTCTGGAAGCCTTTTCTAAATCTCCATACCCTTCCTCTCAGGATTATTTTGTTGATTGAATTTATTGTGAAGAAGATGAGGACAATAACAAAGGAGGAGGAAGAGAGGATGAGGAGAAAAAAGACAAAGGAGGAGGAAGAACAGTAGGAGAAAGAGGAGGAGGAGAAGGAGGATGTCTAACTTCAGAGCATTCCACTGGGAGGTGGGGAAAACATGGAAGAAGTTGAAGTGACTGAGGTGTTTGTCGTAGAAGCTAAGGTTATTTATTTGCACATAAAGTAACTCACTTTGGACCAACCCATACTATCCTGCAGTGGCGACTCAAGAATCCTGGGAATAGATCAAACCATCAAGAAACACAAATTGCTCTCATTTAAAATTTCTTTGGAAATGGAAGTAATATACTAAATCTTGTCAAAAAAAATATCTCTGCTTGTCGAGGAGATCTGATTATTTTGCTTTTGCTTTATCCTTTACTGTGAAATCAGAAATGTCAGCCGGAATCTGTCTTGCTTAGACAATAGTATATACATGGAAGTGGTTGTGTGTGGTTATGAGGACACCATTGACTGGATTTCAGTTATGCATTTTTTTTTCAATAAGGAAATCATTTTAGTGGAGTTTGTGTTTATTTAAAAAAAAAAAAAAGACAGTGTCATTAGGCAGGCATTCAGACTGCATAACCCTCTCTACAACAGGCTCAGTCACCAGGAACCATGTAGATTGGAAAAAGCAGCACATTACTGCGCACCCGTGAAAGGCGCCTTTGTAACAGCACCGGCTGGAGGCGGGTGGCGGGCTGCATCAAGATCAATCAGTCTCAAACACAGGATTAGATATTTTCCAAACAGATTCCACTCAAGCTAACAGCTCCCCGCTCTTAAGTTCAACTGTTTTCTAAATGCGTTGAACGTTCCATTAAAATTGATAACGTTTCTGTGGGGGAATTATGGAAAGCAACAAATTTAAAATGTACGTGTCTCCTTCCGTGGGACAGAAGGAAGGACCTTTCACATCCAGGTAACCAGTGCACTTGGAGAAAGATGAAGCCTTTCATGCTGGAAGAAAAATAAACCAATTTTTATACCCAGGAACACAATAGCTGCTTCCTTTTTCAACCTGGTGGTTTGTTTAAACTGTAACAACCGTTAGAGATCTCCTGCAAAGCAGATGAAGGGGCTTTTGTGTTCGCTCTTACAATCCATAATAGCTGTACTGCAAGAAATAGCAATCCCCTTCTACCTCGAGTTACACTTAGTGAGGATATAGCATGAGGGAATTCACGCGAACATGGGAAATTATACAAATGAGTTGTTCAGGCAAAACCTGCTGTGACCTTAAGCTACCTATTTTTTAATTCACAAGGATTGACTATAAGTAACAAACTTGTCTTCAGATGTTAGGCAATTTGCTCCAGTGTGGCCTGTTACCACCTCTGCTCAGAAATACTTGTTACAAAACCAAGAAAGGATCCTTTTAACAAACACCTGACTTTGAGAAAAATTAATCCTACCTAGTAACTCCCAAAATCCGTTGGTGGGGATAGGTAATGTGGATTTCTTTCCTCTTGGGAAAATAGGTCAC
This sequence comes from Trichechus manatus latirostris, assembly GCF_000243295.1. Taxonomy (NCBI): domain Eukaryota; kingdom Metazoa; phylum Chordata; class Mammalia; order Sirenia; family Trichechidae; genus Trichechus; species Trichechus manatus. The sequence goes on from NW_004444159.1 coordinate 1,426,110, forward strand.
AATTTGGAAAGAAAACTGAAGAATTTAAAACCTAGTGGTTAAAACATGGCAGACCATCAGTCCCTTCTTAGACAGGTCCCTAGCTCACGAAGCCATCCCGGATGTAACTTACTCACCCCATGCCCACAAACCCTTTCAATGCCCCATAGATATACAAATCGGAAGCTTTTCTTGAACATGAGTCCTCCCGAGATTCCTCCCTCCAAAGACTTCATAATCGAGTTACTTTGCAGAAGCTCACCTGTATCACCACCACCCGTCTGTTAGTTTGACATACTGTGGGCACTTGCGAGTTGCTGTGATGCTGGAAGCTATGCCATCGCTACTTCAAACACCAGCAGGGTCACCCATGGTGGACAGGTTCCAGCAGAGCTTCCAGACTAAGACAGACTAGGAAGAAAGGCCTGGCAATCTACTTCCAAAAATTAGTCAATGAAAACCTTATGGACCACAACAGAACATTGTCCAACTCACTTGCTTTTTATCATCAGGAAGGATTGATTAATTTCTAGAGGACATCACGCTTGGTGAAGCAGAGGGTCAGAGAGGATGAAGGAGACCCTTGGTGAGTTAGATTGGCACAATACTCACAACCATGGACTTAAACATGCTGGTGATAGTGTGGATGACCCAGGACCCAGCAAAGCTTCATTCTGTTGTACATAAGGTTGCCAGCATTTGGAGTCAACTTGTCGACCACTATCTATACATCTCTATCTATTTATATCAATGGTGGGAAACCTTTTCTTACTTATGTCTTTATGATATAAATAATCATTTCACTAAATAAAGACTCAGAGAAGTTTTTATTTTACATAACAACATACATTGGCACATAAATAAAAATGCATTAGCCATTTTTAAAAAAGCACCATCTTTCAATATCATCATTAAACCTTCTCTAAAAAGCCAGGAAAAATGAGAGACATAAGTCAGAGATATTTGACGGTCTCTGCACCCTCCAATTGCCCCGTGTCCTGAGTTCTCACTCATCATCCTAGCCCCTCTCTAGGCACAAGTCTCCCAGCGTGGGGAAGTCTGTCGTGCAGGTACTCTTCCTGTACCTGACACAGCGTGAAGCCACCCTGTTTCTGGCCCTGAGGAGAAGTTCTCTTTCCTTGCATCAAGATAATCTTTTAAAAAGCTGACTTTTAAACCTCTTACTGAATTTTTTAATGGATTAAATTCATCATGTCACCAGCTGCTGTGCAGCTAATAGAGCCATAAAACACTGTATTAAAGGATTACCCATGCAAAATTTCCTCTTGTGCTAATGTGAATTTTAATACTTTTAACATTTAGTTGAGATGGGAATGTCCAAGAACAGCTTGTTCAATAGGTTGTTCTATAAAATTAAGTTCCTCGTCTCATCAGAAATGCCAGGACTCCATTAAGTTAAAATTTTACAGAGAGGCTAACATGATTCACTGTGCAGCATTTGGGAGGAGGGAGACAACATCTGCCTCTACATTCATGCCATAAAAAAAAAAAAGAAGAGAAAAGCAAAACAGTCATGAATCTCCTAAGTTCACAGAGGCTGGGCTGAACAGAGGAAAATGCTGCTTTCAGATTTGTGGAAGGCCCATTTATACAACCCAAAAATGGCGCTAGTAATTGGGAACACCTCCATGTACGTCCTCTGGAATGTGATTTGTCAGAAGGTCAAAGAATCTTAAAATATACAAAGTGGCGATTATACAAAACTACATGTATATCATACTTTGATAACAAAATGTGATTCTGTGTATCTGTGTTTTGAGAAGGGGCAGGAAGGAGAACAGAAAAAAATATACAGCTGATAGAGAACGAGGGAATCACAGGAAGTGACTCCAGAAATTATGTAGTTCAACTTCTTCATTTTTATAGGTGGTAACACTGAGACCAAGGAGTCCTGGTGGCTCAGTGGTTAATCACTTGACTGCTAACCAAAAGGTTGGTAGTACAAACCTACCAGCTGCTCCATGGGACAAAGATATGGCAGTCTGCTTCCATAAGGATTACAGCCTTAGAAGCCCTATGGGACAGTTCTACCCTGTCCTATACGGTCATTATGAGTCGGAGTCGACTCAACTGCAATGGGCTTGGTTTTTTGGTTAACGCTGAGACTCTGAGAAATACTAGCTTGCCCAAGGTCACATGGCTAATCAGGTGCAGAGTAGAGAATAAAACTCAAGTCTCCTGACCCCCGGGCCAAGCGACCACGTGTCTACCTTTGTTGTTGCTGTTGTTAGGGGCCAATGAGTTGCTTCTGACTCATAGCGACCCTGTGTACAACAGAACGAAATACTGCACGGTCCTGCACCATCCTCACAATTGTTGTTATGTCTGAGCCCATTGTTGCAGGCACTGTGTCAATCCATCTCATTGAGGGTCTTCCTCTTTTTCACTGACCCTGTACTTTACCAAGCATGATGTCCTTCTCCAAGGACTGGTCCCTCCTGATAACATGTCCGAAGTATGTGAGATGTAGTCCACCTTATGTCTTTATAAATATGTACATATGGATTTTTGTATATATGAAATAGCTTCAGTGCTAAACAACAATGAAGAATCAATAAGTAAACAGTGACAAGCCCAGGATCCTCCTGTGAAAGGCCCATAAATTAGGTGTCAAATGTACATGAATCGTAACTTGTTTCCAAAATATTTCTAAATCAGACCGTCTTCAGAGTGTTTAACTTCAAATCTTATATTCTTAGTCACTTCTCCTCACCCCCTTTACATCAGTGACCCTTCCAGTCCCAATGGTAACTGTTACCTGTGCGTCTTAAACATGCTCGCATCTCATTATTGGCTGAGGAAATTGTATCTTAAATGAGGCTGCTACAAGCAAGGCCGACTTTTTCTGTAATGCTGTTCCATAATAGGTCTAAATTTAACCATTGACAGAGTCTCTCAATTCTCATCACGATTAAAGTGGATGTTAGAACGTATACGGTACCTTATTCAAACTACAACCCAAGAATGCTCGGTTTTAATGGAAATTCTCCAAAGCCAACATTCTTCACTCCAGCTGAATTTTGTCTGCAGCTTCATATTTTGTACTCGGTATGTATTACTATTCTTGAGAGCCTGTCATTTCTTATCAGAATGAGAAAGGCTAAAGAGATAATATTTCAATAACATACTGGCCTGATCATAAAATAACTCAATGGAAATGTGTAACTGCCGCAGGCAGCCCGGCGGGGGAGTCCGCTGTCAGATGGTTTCTATTCTGGGTTTTTTTTTTGTTTTTTTTTTAATGGTTACATTTTGTTTATATCAGACATCCCCTCAAGTCTTAGTTATGCTTTTATTCAAAAGGGAGAACCATATATAAAGACCCACAAAACTTATTATGATACATTACTATCAAGAAATAAAAGTAGCTGTCACAGTAGCATATTGATAAGGACAAGCCTGCCATGTTAATTGACCTTTTTTCATCTCACCCAACAGGGCTGAGGGCTGAGGAATGCCGTTGCTAGGCAACGGGGGTCACTGTTTTCAGGTCTTAAATGCACAACCTAGTCAAAAAGCAGCGGATGTGATCTTCAGAGAGAATACAGACGTTCGGCAGAAGTCAGGATGGCAGTACACACAGAGGTTTTCTTTTTTTTTTTTTTTTTTTTATCATGCTAAAGGCTGAAAGGGAGAAACTTTAACTTGTCAGAAGATTGTGGGAACAGATTTTTCAGTTCAGGTGATTAGAATCTATTGCTGAAACAATATGAAGAAGAGAGAGTCAAGCATCTTTGATAAACACACCGATATACAGCTTGGGATTTTAGCTGCCAGTCGGAGGAGGATCAAACTCTCACTGAGAACACGCGTACCCACACAGACATGTCAAAAACACAGAGTGGTCTAGGGGATGAATTTGGGGGCCGATTTGGAGGTGAGGATTTTGTTTCACATTCTTTCACAAACATTGCTGCCGTCTCCCATGCCTAATGACAATGCCGGAGGCAGCCTTAAGGCTCCTAAAGGTCACCTCCGGGAAACTCATTCCCTACCCTCTTTCTACTGCCAAGTCAACACTTGCTTTAAACTTTAATAAAGGGCAGAAAAGAGAACCTATTTCTCAACCGGAAAGAATCACTACAACTGATGTAATTGCATTTGACTGCATACTCCATAGGTACACAGCTAACTTCGGTAATATCACCCTAATACCGGCTCCATAAAAAAACCAAACTTGTTGCCGTTGAGTCAATTTTGGCTCATAGCCACCCTATAGGACAGAGTAGAACTGCCCCATAGAGTTTCCAAGGAGCACTTGGTGGATTTGAACTGCTGGCCTTTTGATTAGCAGACATGGCTCTTAATCACTATACCACCCAACTTTTTTTTATAAGAGATTTGCTAGATTTAAGTAAGTGTCAAGAGTAATAGAAGAATTCTGAACTTCCATTGCAGAGTGTATTTGAATACTTCGCCCTAGATAAAGAGAGCTATTTTTATTTTACTTTATTTCAATATCCCCTCTTTATATAGAGTAATATCTTGTGGAAGAGATGTAGTTACTAGGTCCTAATGTTTTATTTTGCTCAGTGTGATGTTCTGAGGGAGAGAAGAATAAAATGTGTGTATGTGTGTGTGTTGGGAAAAGAGTAACTAATTATAAATTATATGTGAATAATTTGGAATCCAGACTTTAAAAAAGACAGATGTAAGAGTTTCCTGAGGCCTTTAACTCTGGGCCATATCTAAATTCCTATGGATCCTACATAATTTCAGGCCTGGCTGTTAGATAGACATCCCAGCTCATATAAATAGCACCAAGGTAGCCAGGGGGAAGGCCATGTGCCTGGAGACTGAGCCTGTCACATAACTCTAATGATTTCTTTGGCCCTTCAGGGTGAAAAATTTACTTCATACTTTTTTTGTCTAATATTTACCATTTTCCTTTCCTCGAAGATAGCTGTCATTTTTAGATACGTCTGCTGCCTTTTCTAAGCTGTCAGCATTGAGAGCCTAAAGTGAGCCTAAAGTTGGGAAAAGATCTAGACTTCATTACACTGAGCTAAAGCGCACATGGATGCCCTAAGAAGCCTTACAGAGTCCAAGCTGTCTTCCCTTTTTGGCACCAGGTTCTTGCCGACTCACAGACACCGCTTGGCTTAGATCTGGTCGTGACTTCCAGAGACTCTCAGGTCGCCGGGCAGTAGTGGGGAAAATAAACTTCCTCCTACACCCAGAAGGACAGTCTCAGCTGGTATGTTCTAAGCCAGTGCTACTCGCAGTGCGTGCACCTCCGACAGTCCACCAACTGTTTTGCTGCTCTGCAATGAGGTAAGAAGAGAAACGAGCAATATGAGTGGGGAAGGGCTTAGAGTAGTTCAGCATAACTGTATGCCTGTTGAATCTAATGAAAATTGTTTGAACTTGTACTTTGTATGTCTTTTTCCATTAAACTTGTCTAGTAATTCTCTATTATATTTTATGAAAGTATTGGTTCACAATGGATTAACCCAAACCAAAACCAGGACAGAGTAGAACTGCCTCCTAGGGTTTCCAAGGAGCGGCTGGTAGATTCGAACTGCCGACTTTTTGGTTAGCAGCCGAACTCTTAACCACTGTGCCACCAGGGCTCCAATAGATTAGAAATTTAAAAAAAAAACTTGTCCTTAAAATGCACTGTCTTAAACTGAGGTCATTATGCCCAATTTGCAATGGTCCTGATAGAACTGTGAGCCATCCAACCTGTACACATAGGAGACAGGAGTCCATCACAGGTCCCAAACCAAAAGCCAATTGCCATCAACTCACTTCCAACTCATGGCAACCCCATGTGCCTCAGAGTAGAACTGTCCCATAGGGTTTTCATAGCTGTGATCTTTATGGAAGCAGGTCACCAGCCCCTTCTTCCAAGCCACCTCTAGGTGGGTTTGAACCTCCAACATTTCCATTAGTAACTGGTTGCTTAACACTTTGTGCCACCTTGGGAAGCCTACCAAGGATCCCAATGGGGACCCTTTCACCCACAATCTGTTTGCTTTAAATGCCAGAATGCTTGTAGTTTATTACTTTGAGCTGAGCATTCTTTCTCTGGCTATCTAAGAGGCAAATCAATGTCGACACATTTATATCTGTGTAGATTCACTGTCAGACTGATTTCTTCTGGGAGCAGAAGGCAGATGCCATGCACTGTGCAAGAGGAAAAGGTAAAAAACAAAGTTGAGTTGAGGGTGGGCTGAGGGGAGCAAGGTGTACTAAAGACAGAATCCAAGAATCTTGGTTCCAAAAGGGACCTTGATTGTGCCCTCTGCACAGCTTTGACCTCCATACCTGCTGATCTCCAAGATGTTGTGTCTCCCCAGGAAGTGATCTTGACCTCCTCAAAACACTGTCTTACTGTCTTACTTACGACTGGCCAGAAATTCCTTCAGAGGACAGTGGAACTTGCCAATCATTAGCCTGCTTGCTCTCAGATTCATCCCCACCTTTCCCCTGCTCCACTCTGTATCACAGGAAATGTTTTCCAGACTCCCTTGTCTCCTGGCTTCCACTTGGGTTTGTTCAATGGGAGGCACTGGCAGAAGGTTGGAGTGTAAGAGGAGGGGATAAACCAAGGATTCTCTCCCTCTCTCTCTACTTCTAGTGGCATCTCTGGTGGTGGATGCATCTATTTAGGATTCCAGCTCCCACCAGCCAGTCCCACTGCGATTCTAGCCCCTACCCAATCAATCCCTCTTTTCCCTGCATCCCTCCAGCTCTTCTTCATGTTGCTAATGTCTGAGATGCCTCATTGTCCTGTTGATCTTCTCAGTTCTTCTATCACCTACATAATCAATGCCCTGTATTAAATTCCTTCTGTTTGAAATACCCAAAGCAATAGTTATTTTCTTGACTTGACATGTAGGCTTGACATTCCTATAAGTAAGAGACTTAGTCTGTATAGGCAACTCTGCAACTAATATCCATGCCTTGTCCAAAAAGATCTCCGATGGAGAACATCGTATGCACATGTTAATTATGACTACAAACTTCTGACTGGGCTGGAAACCCCTTGGGATTCGAATCATGTTGTGTTCATCACTGTATCCCCAACACGTCGACAGTGCCTAACACATAATTGCTGCCCAATGACCATAACTTGAAAAAATAAAGCCTTGAATATTTTTAAATGAAGGAAAAATGAACATGTTCCTTTTGTACCAACAAAGTAAGATTACCTGCTTTTGTTTAAGTTTTTAAACTACAGTAATCCCTGGTCACTTTTCGACAAACCAGTGCTCCATCCTTTTAGTGATACAATGAGCCTAAAGGAATGAAATTATCTTTTTTTTCTTTTCTTTTTTCTTTTTTTAAACAGTCAATCAGCTTCGCCTTCAAAAAGGAGGAAACCGTTTCAGTAAAATTCATTCTGGAACTCAAGATTAGCCTATCAAATTCTACCCGGGTAAAGTGAACTTATTTGTAAGAGGTAAATTACAACATTATAAAACTGTCTGGTGGGATTCTAGACGTTTGAGGTGTTAAATACCTATGTCACCTTCAAAGTAAACTACTTTTGACATTTACTTCTTAAGGAAAAAAAAAAAAAAGACAGGAGTTAACACAGGCAAGATCGGCCCCAGGCAAAAGTGGGAAGTCATAGAGATTGTTCTTGGTTACTCTGCCTCCCTTCCTAACTCCACAGACTGCAGTCCACCCCTCTCCAGCACTCTGCTTCCACCCCTCCTCACCTCGCAGAGGCAGAGCTGGCACAGAGAGTCTTCATTTACACTAAGCTACAAACGAGCGGTAACAGCTTAGAAATCTGTCCCTCTCTGGAGTATGTACAACTTTACAGTTATCAGTTAGATCAGTGTTTCTCAAAGTTAGAATTGTCTGGAAAACTATTAAAACACAGATTGTTGGGAACCAATCCCAAAGATTCTCATTCATTGGGTCTGGGGTGGGAACCTCATATTTGCATTTTTAACATACTTCCAGTAATGCTGCTGCTGTGGTGTCAGAACCACACTTTGAGAGCCCCTGAATCAAAAGTAGATCCCCAGTAGGTCGCCTGAGATGGGTCAGATTCTTCTGAGCATGAGGTCTACCTGTTTCCAGATTTCCCAAACAGGTCTGAGCATCAGAATTTTAAACACCAATAGTTAAACAAGCAAACTTTTTTAAAAATAAAAATTTCCCTTGCTGAACACCCAAGATCCTAATTTAGTAAGGATATGTGTGTGTGTGTGTGTGTGTGTGTGTTCTATTTATTTATTTAAATTTAAATTGTGGTAAAAATACATATAACAAGACATTTGCAATTTCAACATTTTTGTGTGTACAATTCAGTGACATTAATTATGCCCCCCATGTTGTGCAAATCTAATGTGCACCGGACCCAAGCCATGGTATTTTCAATCTCCTCATATGCATGCAAAAGCTGGACAATGAAAAAAGAAGATCAAAGAATTGGCACATTTGAATTGTGGTATTAATGAAGAATATTGACTATACCATGGACTGCCAAAAACAAATCTGTCTTGGAGGAAGTATAGCCAGGATGCTCCTTAGAAGCGAGGATGGCAAGACTTCATCTCATGTACTTTGGACATATTATCAGGAGGGACCAGTCCCTGGAGAAGGACATCATGCTTGGTAAAGTACAGGGTCAGTGAAAAAGAGGAAGACTCTCAATGAGATGGATTGACATGGTGGCCGCAACAATAGGTTCAAACATACCTACTATTGTGAGGATGGCGCAACGTTTCATATTAAATCATTATGAGTCGGGGTTGATTCGATGGTACCTAACAACAACAACATGTTAGGCAACAATCACATCTATCTGTTACCAGTGTTTTACACCACCCTTAACAGAAATTCATTGTGTATTTTGTTTTTTTTAATCTCCTCATTTGATCCAAAGGCTCATGTCTTTGGGAACCCCCTCTGTCAGGGAGACCTGAGTTCAATCCCATCCCCACTTCTTACTACCAATGGAGCTTACCACCAATGGAACTTTGGATAAATTGCCCAAACTCTGTAAGACTTGGTGTATTAGTTTATAAAACAGAACTTTCAGCAGCCCTAAAATTGCTTCTACCAGTCAATTTCTTGTCCTGCCTTCTTGGAAAGCAACCCTCGTCTCTGGATTCCTAGGGAAAAAGAAGAAGATATTGTACCTGTCAATGGCAGAGTTTTAAATTTGGGACTCCCAATTAAATTTTCTTGCGGGGAGGGGGAAATAAATTTTCTTAATCTTTTTTAGTTGCAAATTAAACACTTTGCCATTGTCTCCCTGCAAAGTGGTAGCTGCTCGGGGATAAAAACATATATCATCTTATGGATAGTTTAATTAGAGTAATGATTATGTTTGCTGGTTATTTTTAACAAAGCGTTTTACTGTTGTTACTTTTCCCCAAAACCTACCTGGTTTTTTGTTTTGTTTTGTTTTAACTGGGGGAAACTTAACATCAAAAATTTTAGAGGAAGGAATTGGATTTATCCTTCTAAATGCGTGAGATTAATAGAATCTGCAGTTCTCTCATGCCCCTCCAAAATGACACTTGACTTAGGAGTTATGTAATTTGCTCAATAAACTGTTCACAGCCTGCTAGACACTCATGGTCAATGAGCGTAATGGTCATTTAAGCAACTCCATCCAATAAAATGCTGTAGATGCCTGAATGGAAGCATGTACCAGGTTTAGAGCCACACTATGAAGTGCATACATTATACCTAATGGCAATTGGAAGCTGTTGAAGACTTAAGGAGGGAAGAGACGTAATTCTAATTGAGATTTCTGTGAATGTCTCATAAAATAGATGCTTAAATTCTCCTAAGATGTGTACTGCTTGTGTGGTTTGCCCAGTGTTTTGAAGAGAAAAGATTCTCTCACTCTGCCTGGCCATCTACGTAACATTCCCAAATGCTTCCAGACCCTGTTCGTTCAGCACCACAGATCGCAAAGCAGAAATCCACCCTCCCACCGAACCGCCCTGTCTGCGTGTGATGAAAGGTAAGGAGGAAAAAAACCTGCTGAAGTGTAACATTTAGGATCAGAAACTTAAAAACGCTTTTAAAAATTTTATCGGAAAGATCATGAAAGCTGCTTTGGTCAAATTCACTGTGCATAGAAAGGGCTTTTTGAACTTTTTACCTCTTGGTGATGCTTTTGATCTGCAGTGCACATGATCTCATTAAAAGCATATTATTTAGCTTAAACTTCCAGCACTTACAATTTATCCCAGTAGCCTGGGGCGCGGGCCAGTGTAATACAATTCATGTGAGCTCTATGTCATGGCAACATGTCATGAAGGATCTGCCAGGGTATTGTCGCAAAGGTGTGTGGGGAGGGGTGGATTCTCTGCTCAGACTCTTTCGAGAGCTTTGCAAGGAGCAGCAGTGCCCATCACTGATGAACCACATCCTAATTACCCAGAAATACTCAACCCCAGCAAGCTGACGTCCAGGGCAATAAATCTTCGCAAAGAGCTAGAGACACCTGGTTTTCAGATCAGAATGCCTTTCCTGGGTCCAGTTAAATTAATTCTCTTGTTTCTCATTCCTCATACAATCTTTAGAGAAGAAGTACAACTTAAATTATGAGATCAGCCACTGCTTTGTGGCTGAGGTGGACCTAAGATGCTTGGGTCTTACAAGGTAAAGAAAACTACTGTTAATGTGAATACCTTGTAGACGTATAATCACGCCCATTATTTATAGGTGTATTCTATAGAGCTTGCTGTACATTATTCTTTATATATCTCCGTGTGGTGGGAAGAAAATTAATAAAAAATGAAACCTGCAGGGCACGTGCCTACTTTACTCTAACCAAGAAACCCTTTAAATCCAGAAAACCCAGAACACCAGATACTGTTGGTTTATTTCCAAGGGTGATTTTTTTCCCAGTTAATGTCATTTTCTGCCTGTACACAAGTCAGCCCCTTTCTGCTTCCATAATGGGATTAACTGGTGGAGAGCAAACAGTTCCTTGAATGATGCGGCCCAAAGTCCAGAACTGAGGGGGACCTGAAGAAACAAAACATACAAATGTTGGCGAGTCACAGTAATTTGTGGGTCATGAATGAAAGACACAGATTTCTTCCATCTTTCCTCTCGGTTACCCTGCTGACTTGAAACCTCATGCAGCTTCATACATATCCTAGTTCAATACAGGAAAAACAGGGAAGAGAAAAATAGAAAGGGGTAGTTATTGTTAGTTGCCACTGGGTCAGCCCCTACTCATGGCAGCCCCATGCACAATGGAATCACACGCCGCTCAGTGCTGTGCCATCCCCATGATCGGTTGCAGATCAGACCATTGTGATCCATAGGGTTTTCACTGACTGATTTTCAGAAATAGATCACCAGGCTTTTCTTCCTAGTCTGTCTTAGTCTGGAAGCCCTGCTGAAACCTGTCCAGCATCATAGCAAGATGCAAGTCCCCACAGACAGACGTGTGGTGGCTCCGCGTGAGGATTGATGGCCAGGAATCGAACCCAGGTATCCCATATGGAAGGTGAGACTTCTGCCATTGAACCACCGCTGCCCTTTGGAAGGGGTGGTATCTGCCACTACGTCTGCTTTTATCAGGAGCCGCTGTTGCAGACGTTCTCCTGTCTTATTGGCCAGAACAAGGTCACGTGGCTACTCCTAGCTGCAAAGGATGCTTAGAATTTGGGGAACAAGATTCTCAAAATTGCTTGAGCCAATCATGCTCCATTGTCAGAAACTAGACACACTGCCATCCCAAACAAAATCAGGGTTCAATTAGAGAGGAGAAGGGGAAAGTTAATATTCGTAATGTAGCTGTGTCTGCCCACACCCTCCATTTGAGGGGAGATTAAAGCTTCTTTATAAAATCATATACGAGACAGGAGAAACTGACTCACTGGAGTAAGCAGAGTAGGGTGTACTGGGTTTGTGTGTGATTCAAGGTGTAATTCTGCTTAGTGGAGAAAGAGCTATATCTCCGAGTCATGCGGTCCATCTCCCTGTGACCTGTACTGTTTACAAAAGATCCAAGGCCAGGCCTCTTCCTTAAGTCCAAGTTCAAGGTCCTTGAGTATGCATGGTGCTCTGCCAAGCTCTCTATAAGAGCAAAGGGTTTTTCATAGCTTTTGTATCCTGGAGTCGTCTTCCCTTCCCTTCAGTTCTTGACCCTCATCTCCCCAAGATCTCCATCTCCTATCAACTCCCAGCATGAGATGTGCATTGGCTCTCAAAAGGGAATCTCCAGGACCTTTTATTTTATTTTATTGTGGTAAAATAAATATAACAAATAATTTATTTTAAGTGTGTGATTAAATGACATTAATTATATTCAAAATGTTATACAATCATCACCATATCTACTTTCAAAATTTCTCAGCACCTCAAGCAGAAACTCAGTACCCATTCAGCAATAATTCTCCACTACACCTCCTCCCAACCCCTGGTAATCACTAATCAGTTTCTATCTCTATGCATTTGTCCAGGATCGTTTTTGAGGAGTAGTGATCTGGTCTTTTTAAAGAACCATTGACAACATTACCAACTCCTGGGTTTTTATAAAATTTTACAAAATTATTTACACATCTAAGTAATGTGGTCTTTTCTTTCTCTCCTGTCTTTGTAATGACCTTTTGCTTTCTTCATGTATGATGTCCTTAATGTCACCTCACGACTTGACTGGTCTTCAGTTATTAGTGTGCAATGTGTCAAATCTGTTCTTGAGATGATCTCTAAATTCAGGTGGGATATACTAGAGGTCGTACTTTGGCGCTGTGGACTTGTTTTAATTTGCTTCAGCTTCAACTTGAACTTGCATATGACCAATTGTTGGTCTGTACCACAGTTGACACTTGGCCTTGTTCTGACTGATGTTATTGAGCTTCTCCATCATCTCTTTCCACAGATGTAGTCAATTTGATTCCTGTGTATTCCATTCTGTGAGGTCCATGTGTATAGTCGCCGTTTATGTGGTTGAAAAAGGTATTTGTAATGAAGAAGTCATTGGTCTTACAAAATTCTATCGTGCGATCTCTGGCGTCATTTCTATCACCAAGACTGTATTTTCCGGCTGCCTATCCTTCTTCTTTGTTTCCAACTTTGGCATTTCAAACACCACTAATTATCAATGCATTTTGATTACATGTGTGATCAATTTCAGACTGCAGAAGTTGGTAAAAATCTGCAGTTTCTTCATCTTTGGCCTTAGTGGTTGGTGCATAAATTTGAATAATAGTCATATTAACTGATATTCCTTGTAGGCTATCTTAGTCATCTGGTGCTGCTTTAACAGAAATACCACAAGTGGATGGCTTTAACAAAGAGAAGTTTATTTCCTCACAGTAAAGTATGCTAAAAGTCCAAATTCAGGGTGTCAGCTCCAGGAGAAGGCTTTATCTCTCTCTGTTGGCTCTGGAGGAAGGTCCTTGTCATCAATCTTCCCCTGGACTAGGATCTTCTTCACACAGGAACCCCAGGTCCAAAGGACGCGCTCTGCTCCCGGCGCTGCTTTCTTGGTGGTATGAGGTCCCCCTGTCTCTCTGCTCACTTCTCTCTTTTATATCTCAAGAGAGTGCCTCAGGACACAATCCAAGCTTGTAGATTTGAGTCCTGCCTTACTAACACAACTGCCACCCATCCTCCCTCATTAACATCATAAAGGCAGGATTTACCAGATACAGGAAAATCACACAGTACCAGGAATCAAGGCCCAGCCAACTGATACACACATTTTTGGGGGGACATAATTCAATCCATGACATAGGCATATGGATATTTTCCCATTACTGACAGTGTTGTACTCAAGGACAGATCTTGAAATGCTCTTTTTGACGATGAATGCAACACACCATTCCTCTTCAATCTGTCATTCCCGGTATGGTAGACCATATGGCTGTCCAATTCAAAATGGCCAATACAGTCTATTTCAGCTTGCTAATGCCTAGGATATTGATCTTTATGTATTCTATTTCATTTTTTATGACTTCCAATTTTCCTAGATTAATACTTCATACATTCCATGTTCCGATTATTAATGGATATTTGTAGCTGTTTCTTCTCATTTTGAGTCGTGCTACATCAGCAAACAAAGGTTCAGAAAGCTTGACTCCATCTAGGTCATTAAGGTCAACTTTACTTTGAGGAGGCAGCTCTTCCCCAGTCATGTTTTGAATGCCTTCCAATTTGAGGGGCTGATCCTCCGGCACTATATCAGACAATGTTCTGCTGTTATTCATAAGGTTTTCACCGGCCAATTTTTTTAGAAGCAGATTGTCAGGTCCTTCTTCCTAGTTTGTCTTAGTCTGGAAGCTCTGCTGTAACCTGTCCACCATGGGTGACCCTACTGGTATTTGAAATACTGGTGGCATATCTTCCAGTATCACAGTAACACACGAGAGTCCACAGTAAGACAAACTGACAGAGGAGAAGCTGGACCATATGAAGAAGGACACAGCATCAGGATTGGAGGAAGACTCATTAACAACCTGCATTATGGAGGTGACACACCCATTCTTGCAGAAAGCGAAGAGGATTTGAAGCACTTATTGATGAAGATCAAAGACTATAGCCTTCAGTATGGATTACACCTCAACATAAAGAAAACAAAAATCCTCACAACTGGACCAATAAGCAACATCATGATAAATGGAGAAAGTTTGAAGTTGTCAATGATTTCATTTCACTTGGATCCACAATCAACACCGATGGAAACAGAAGTCAAGAAACCAAAGAATGTATTGCATTGGGCAAGTCTGCTGCAAAAACCTCTTTAAAGTGTTAAAAAGCAAAATGTCCCTTTGAAGACTAACGCGTGCCTGACTCAAGCCATGTTATTTTCAATTGCTTCATATGCATGCGAAAGCTGGACAGTGAATAAGGAAGACCAAAGAAGAACCGATGACTTTGAATTGTGGTTTTGGCGAATAATATAGGCTGCAAGAAGAACAAACAAATCTGTCTTGAAAGAAATAGAGCCAGAATGCTCCTTAGAAGCGAGAATGGTGAGACTTCATTTCACGTACTTTGGACATGTTATCAGGAGGGACCAGTCCCTGGAGAAGGGCATCATGCTTGGTGAAAGAAAGAAAGACTCTCAGTGAAACGGATTGAGACGGTGGCTGCAACGATGGGCTTAAGCATTAAGGATGGCGCAGGACTGGGCAGTGTTCCATTCTGTTGTGTGTAGGATAGGGTTGCTATGAGTTGGAACCGACTCAACAGCACCTAACAACACGAAATAATGTGGAGGGAAAATGCAAAACTCTTGAGCTACCTCCAGTGTGCGCCTGCTAATAAATTACCTAAAACTAAACTCAGGATGCCTTCCGTACTAAGTCTTATGGATTAAAGTCTCCAAGTTCAATGCCTCACCCAGTAGCACCATCACTCAGAGCAACAGGAGTCTCTGAAAAAACTTCAGAGTAAATTAAGTACAATTAGCAGTGCAAACATCCACACTAACAGCCCAGTAAAGAAGGAATCACTCAGTCTTCATTCTCGGCACCCATTAAGACTTGAACCATTTCTCAAATCAGTGATCTTTTGAAGTGATCATCATCATGAACGCCCTCCTAAATTAGGGAGTCCTCGTTAAGGGCACCATAATGATATTAAGCTTCAGCCTTTGCTAAGCACTGGAGGTAATAAAGCTTCCCAAGAAGTGACAGCTTATATTTTGATCCAAACCATAAAAATAGCTGAGTGTTTTCTAATGCTTTGATAAGCTATGCTGTCTTAAATGTCCCTTTGAGAAGCGTTTCCTAGAACTATCGACATTTAGAGCTGGAAGGGACCTTTGAAAAGCATATAGTTCTACTCCCTCATTGAACAAAGGAGAAGACTGAGGCCCAGCGATGTTAAGTGATTTGCCCATTTTACAGGCAGTCAGTTGCAGAACCAGCTTAATGTATAACAAACACAATATCTAGCAAGTAACCCTCAGAGGGACACAAGTCTAAAAACATTTTCATTTTTCTACTTTTGCCTTGTCTGGTAGCACCAAGAAGAATTCACCCGGTCCAAATAAACAAGCATAACTATGACAAAGGTACTCAAGGTAAGATTGTCAGGTTTGGCAAATAAAAGTACAGGAACCCCATTAAATTTGAATTCAAAATACACAATAAAAAAACGGTTGTTTTTTTTTGTTTTTTTTTTTAACATAGTATCAGTAGGTTTCATGCAATACTCAGGACATACTGATACTAGGGGAAAAAAATCCATGGTTTACCTGAAATTCTAATTTAACTGAGTATCCTGTATATTATCAAGCAATCCTAACTCAAGACCTCATGAAGATGATAAAAAGGAGTATTTACAAGTGCTAAACATGAGTGAGAACTACATACAGTTTATAACATGCTTTTATGTACAATTGTCTACAAAGAATATACAGGAAGGTTCTGAGAGCAACCCCTGGTTTCTATTTACTCAGGCACCAGTGATAACTCTACATGTGTTCTGATAAGACATATTTCAAAAGTAACCTGCTCTTACTCCGTGTCTTGCTGCTTTTCTCTGAACGGGCCCTTTTTCTACTGATTGCCAATCACAAAATTGTCCTTAGGCTTTGCTTTCAGGCAGTGTCCTTAGGATCAGGTCTCTGTCACTTGATTCCTATAGTGGAGTTTGAGTCCCTCCAATATGCTCTACCTAAGGTTGGCTTGTTACTTATTAAGAAAGATGACTGTGTGGTGCTGCCACCTCTGCCTCGTCTCGCCTCAGCCCTTGTCCTGTGTCACTGTCCACTTGAGTGGCTTTGCTCTCTCTGACCCATCAGCTTGATGAGGAAACTCTGGTAATACAAGAAGACTTTAAAACTCCTTTTGTCAAGAAAACTTACTTCCTGCTTAAAGTTTGAGTTGAAAGTGGACCGAAAAATTGGGTAGGTATATAAGGCACAATAAAAGGTAGAATGAAAATCTGAAAATCCTAGCTCAAGGACAACACAATAATAGATTCTTTGGGTTAGAGTTGTATAATGGTTCTGCCATATAAAATGATGGTCATACCATAGTTTGGAGTATAAAATCTTGTTCCAGACTTGAGAAATGTAAGGTTAACTATGGAGAGTAATGTTTTGTGATCGTTGTTGATTGTACTCTACTAAATAGATTAAATGTATACTGAATAGGCTGAGCATTTGATTAAATATCAAGTTACAGAAATCCAAGCAGATTTGAAAAGTGAACTGTGAGTACACAGAGATAAAACGAATTCTGGGTTTTTAATATCCAGCCTCTCACGATTTGTACATGGGCATGGCATCATTTTATCCATTATCTCAATGTGATTAAATATTGTTGGCATAACTCCATTGGCCAATGTCCGTGGCTATACATGACGGAGAAGCACATAGAAGGTGATTACTTATTTCAATTTTAAAAAATATTTCTGATCTTCAAACAAAAGAAAACTGCTGATAATTATTTTTTAGAATAAAAAAGACAAAATGCTTTTGAGGAGGGAGAAATTGTGATTTACTTCAATTTGATTAAAACACGATTTGGAGAGTCTGTCATGTCAATCCATGCTCAACCACCAGGTGGCACACTGCTGCCTGATTTCCACCGTTCAACTAAGAAAAAGCCATTGAAAGATGTTGGGTTTGAGCTACTGTTTGTTATTTTTCACATGGAAAACTCTCCAAAACCAATTAAGCATCATAAAAAAATAAATATAAAAATGCCTCTTTCTCAGGTTTCAATTTTTATTATCATCATTGGAAGTTATATTGCTTTGTTTTTTTAATTAAGCTTTGAACCAACAAGATGTAAACCTACCATTGAACAGAAATATCAATAAATATAAGCCCATTGATTACTCTTTACATTGAAATAGAAATAACTGGGGAAATAATTTTACCTTTCAAGGTACTCAAGATACAATTACCATCATTTAATATTCTACACTTGCATTTCATATTTGTGAAATATACTAGTATATTTGTGTTATAATTACAATAGTGAATATGATAGAATAAAAAAACTAGTATACACTGTAGTTAGAATTCGCAATATTGTAAAGATGTCAGTAAAATTTTCCAACACTCATCAAATGACTTTATTCCTAAGACAATTGATCAAAATCAATCCAATTTTAAAATGCTTTAACGGAATTCTCCACTTACAGTGATTCCAACTCAAGGTTGTCATAATGCCTCAGAAATAGTCCTTCCTGCCTAAAATTAAATATATCTTTTACTTCAATTTAATGAGACAATGTCCCTTTTGCTTTCTGGGGTTTATCAAACATATTTTGGATTTACTCCAGTTGACTATTAGCAAACAAATAGCACTTATCTTGGGGTTTTTGCTGTCCACTGATCAATGGTCTACACAAATGGGAATTTAGCTTCCTTCACTTCTAAAACAATCACAAGACAGAATGAGGTGAATTCTAGGCCCAGTTTTGCCAGTAAGTAGTTGTACCACCTTGAGTAAATTATTTAAACATTTTATACTTCCTTTTCTCTCAAATAAAAAACTAGACTACTTTTAAGGCTCCATTTTATTTATTAAAACAGCAACTATTTTATTATCTGTATTTGAACCTAATATAGTGAAGCATAATAAGAAATTTCAAGGTAATTGATAAAATAGGAGACGCTAGGAAAAATTCCTAATACAATGGCCAACCCTAATGATGATAGAAGTGTGTGCAGATTCCCTTCAGTCTTCTCTCTCTTCTCTGATGAGTAGAACCAAGAGGCCTAAACACTGAAGAAAGGAGAAACCCTCTGGTGTAGAATTTAGTCACTTACTCTTGTCTAATTGATATTTAGCCACCTCAGAATGAATTCATTGAACTCGTTCTTTAGCTATCATGCACAGAATCTTCAATAGTGTAGATCTGCTTAATAGATGCCAACCCTCGGAACCCACAACTAAAGCTTCTACTAAGAATGGTAGGCATGGCTTTAGAAATATGTACTCTGCCCCTTTAAGATAATCCTCTAAGCACTAGACTCCATTTTTCATAATTTATTCCATTTAATGTGTTCTGTATTAACCCGAGTTATTCCCTTACCTTTGAACTATATTATATCTCTTATATTGAGTATATTGAAGCAAAAATCTCTGGATTCCTCAAATTTCAGAATGATCCTACACAGACAAATGCTATGTACAAAATCCACACTGAGTAAACAACAGTTCCATATTTTTATTTACAGACATATTTTTATCTCTTCCATGATAAGCTAATTATGGCATAGACTTAGAAATGTGTCCCAGAGACACATGGGATGGACTAAACCATGTGAGAATATGTTTCTTTCTTAACATACAAAAGCTTCTTTCCCTCTTTATTGTGCACTTCTGATGGTATTTTAAAAAAAAAACCTTTCACAAAGGACGGGTCCTTAATTAAGACTTTAAAACGAGGGCAATAAATATATTTTATTGGTTATATTGCTTTTCTCTTTATTAGAAGGATAACAGACTGCTGGTTAACTGGTCATGAAATATTAATTAAAAAGAAAAATATATGATGGAAGTAATCTCAGTGGGTGCCTACTCATTTTTCACTGAGATTTTTTTCTTCATAAAGCTACAGGCATACGGATCCCAGTCATGACACCCACCGGAGAGCACCAGCTGGTCCTGGTGCTAAACTGGTGACAGAGAGGTATGGAATCTTCTCAACACCAACATTCTGGGGCCATAGAGAAAATCTGTTTGGACATCAGCAGTCAGAAAACATAGCCAGGAGAAAGCATTAGTACCAGAGCTACTCTGCCTCCAAGACCAGACCTAGCCAGGCCAATCGGGTATGAGTACAGCAATTGTGCATTGAACACCTCCATCCCACCAAGCAATGGGAGACAAGCAGAGGAACTTTTTCTTTGCTAACTAGAGCCCTCCAAAACTTCTGATTAAATATCACATGTCTCCCAAATTATATCTGCCCCCATATGCCTCAGCCTGCAACCCTCAATCTAGCTAAGGAGATGATTTAAAATCTATCATGAAGGTTTTAAATCATGAAGAGAAAAAGAAGTTTTTTTTTAAGATGGCAGAGGGAAATAGTCCTTAAATATTGCCCGTGATATTAAAAATGGAATTAAGATAAGCTTCCTAGGGCATCTCTAGCATAATGATGTGGATTTGCTGGAAGGAATCCTGAGAGATTGAGATGGAAAAATGCTCCTACTCCCAACCCCACGGCACAGCGAAGGTGTGTGTGCTGGTGAGCTGGTGAGCCAGTCTTCAGGGGAAGACCTACTTGAGGCCTCGGCAACAGTCTCTTTGGCAACCAGGAGTCTCCGTCCAGTGCTTATCAAACTTTAATGTGCTTGTGAGTAACCTGGGGATTTTGCTAAAATTCAGCTTCTGAAGGAGGCGTGGGGTGAGGAGGAGGCTGATGGTCCTCAGTCCTCTCTGGGTTAACAAGGGCCCTCTGCTTTTCTTCCTGGAGCTGAGTTAGACTAGACATGGTCCAGTAAGCAGGAGGAAGAGCAGAAGCTTGACGGAAGTCAATGGATTTTTTTTTTTAATGAAAAATGACTTATTATAGTTGGGAGATTCTTGACAGCTTTAAATTTTTCCTGTTGTTACAATATCATTAAATAATACATAAGAATAAAAGGTTTTTGGTTTTTTTTTCCCCCAAAGCAAAAGCTAAGAAGTTTCCTGAACGCAACCAAACAGCCTGAGGGACAGAGTACCTGGGGGTGGGGCCTAGGGACCATAGTTTCAGGGGGCATCTAAGTCAACTGGCATAACAAAGTCTAGTAAGAAAATGTTCTGCATCCCACTTTGATGTGTGGCATCCGGGGTCTTGAGAGCTTGCAAGCGGCCATCTAAGATGCATCAGTTGGTCCCAACCTACTTGGAGCAAAGGAGAATGAAGAGAACACCACAGACACGAGCAAAATATTAGCCTGAGAGACAAAAGGGCCACCTAAACCAGAGACTCCATCAGCCTGAGACCAGAAGAACTAGATGGTGCCAAGCTACCACCAATGACAGCCCTGACAGGGAACACAACAGAGAGTCCCAGACGAAGCAGGAGAAAAGTATAGATCAGAACTCAAATTCACGTAAAAAGACCAGACTTAATGTTCTGACAGAGACTAGAGGAACCCCTGAAATTATGGCCCCCGGGCACTCTGTTAACCCAGAACTGAAATCATTCCCGAAGCCCACTCTTCAGACAAAGATTCGACAGGACTACAAAACAAAAAATAATACTTGTGAGGATTGTGCTTCTTAGTTCAATCAGATACACGAGACCAAACGGGCGGCTCCTGTCTGGAGGCAGAATGAGAAGGCAGGAAGGGACAGGAACTGGCTGAATGGACACAAGAGACCCAGGGTGGAGAGGGGGAGTGTGCTGTCACATTGCAGGGATTGCAACTAATGTCACATAACAATATGTGTATAATTTTTTGTATGAGAAATTAAGTCGAACTGTAAACTTTCACCTGTAGCACAATAATTTTTTTTAATTTTTTTTCATTTTAAACAACGTTTGAAATAACTGATAATCCCGAGGTGATGTTTTCCTTTCTAGAATTTTCCATATTTCTTTACTGGTTTCTTTACTTTCAAGCTTGGACAGGGTCTCGCCTCCCAATTACCCAATTAACAATTTTTTATTTTATATAAAAAACTATCACACAATAAAATGGATTCTTTTTTTTTAAATTGATGTACAGTTCTATGAATTTTGACACACGTATAGATTTGTGTAACCACCACCACCGTCAGGATATAGAACAATTCCATCACCCCAACAAAGCTTATAGGATTTTAGTTCCTAAATTTTTATAGCTTTCTCTTTTTCTAGTTTTTTTTCTTCTTTTTCTAGTTCTTCTCTTTGCCCCCACTTTTGCAGACAACATTTGAAAAGTGTTTGGGTTTTATTAACATAAATAAAATATTGTTTGGGGAAATTTTCCAGAAAATTCATGTTTCTAGACATAACAGGACACGCCAGAGGCCTACAGCTCCAAGGCTCAGGACCATGCTGGTGAAACAGTAAGAAATCTGGGTCAGAGGCAAACTAAGCCTCTGGTTTGGATTCCCAGACAGGAACAAGTCTGGTCTTTGACTTCGCCGGTGAGTTGCCCTGGGCCCTTCTGAAGGATAGGATCTTCTCCTGCCACATTTCTGTTTATTGTGGTGCCAGAATCAGCTCAGAGGACCCGTAGGCTGTCCCATAGCCAGCAGGACATGTAAGGGCTAACCCCCAAATCTGGAGACTGCATATGAGAGGGCCTCAAAATAGCTTACTGATGGGAAAGAGGTAGGTAATTTGTTCTGTTTCAGCTTTTAGCAATGGATACTCTGTTGAATCTGTACCCAAAAAAAAAAGTTTCAAATCATGAAAAAGATGTCAGATTCTTCCATTATTCATATTAACAACTACAGGTAAAAGAATAAACCTTCAGGAGATGGCAGAAATGCTTTAATTTGGGGGCTATTTCCAGCCTGTATACTTTTAACTACATTCATGCCATATAAGTAAAGGTCCCGTAATACCACCACCTTTGATTTACGGAAGGAAAAAAAAAATTATATTACTGAAAAGACTGACTACCCCAGTGCCTCCTCCTGCAGTTCAGTGTTAAGTACTCCACAAAACGGAATCCTTGGTGGAATGCAATTCTGTAATTCAATCGAGAGCTCTTGCTAATGTCCCAGTCTGCAAGAACATAGCTTAAGGGTTTAGGTTTAGCTGGAAACCTTGCAAACCAGAGATGGAATTACCCCCTGCCTCTTCAAGCCTTCAATCAGGGATGAGTGAGGGTTGTCGGCAATGTAATATTAAACAATTATGAAGATTTTAAAAAGAAAGCGTAAAGTTAAGTTTGTCTCAAATTGAGATGGGGGATTGAAAGATGAAGGATGAAGAAAAGACATGACACCAGGTGGACAAAAATGTTGAAAATTGTTGAAGATGGATGATAGGGAATGGAGAATCTATCTACTTTTGTGTACGACCAAAAATTCTTATAAAAAAAAGTTTAAAAAACAAAAGGTGTCTCCAAAAATGTTTATGATGAGAAAAGGTTTCCTAAAACTCATAAAATAAATGTAATATATGTATGGAGCTCTGGTGGCACAGTGGCTAAGATCTCAGCTGCTAACCAAAAGGTCAGTGGTTCAAATCCACCAGCTGCTCCTTGGAAACCCTACGGGACAGTCCTACTCTGTCCTAGAGGGTCACTATGAGTCGCAATAGACTTTACAACAATGGGTTTTGTTTTGTTTGTAATATATATATTGTTGTAGAGGAGAAACATCACAAAGTTTAGTAAAGTAAAAAGAAAGTTTTATTTGGCATATATTCAAAAAGGACAAAAGTGGGAAGCAGACAAGCATGCTTCCAGAGCTAGAATGTCTGCCTGAATCCAGAGAATATCACAGAATAGGCAAGAATGGGAAAACGGACAAGCATGCTGCCACAGCCATGTCTGCCTGAGTCCAAGGAAGGTTACAGAATCATCAGTATTTATCAACATCACAAAATGGGTAGAATCATTGAAAGCGTCACTTTTTCACTGATTGGCTAGAAATTTTAATCTTATATTTTGAATCATCTTTCTTAACAATCATTGGTACAGGTTTCAGTTATGAAAGTCAGGAGGGTCTTCATTGGTCCAACAAATTCCTATTCACTAAATGTTAATAGAAAAAGACAAAAGGTGAGAAGTCCTCTGGGTTAGGTTTTATTGCCCTTTTGTGAAAACTTCCTCAAGATAATTTCTGAGATTGTCCCATCTGTTGTCTTATCTCAGGACCCAGTTGATGTGTTTTGTGAGTCTGTGAGGGCTCAGCCCCAGCTGGGTCACAATTCTCCATGCTCAAGGAGAGGGAATAATAACTCCAATATTATTTCCTAAATCAATATATATATGGAAATATTAGTGGTTCAGTGGTAGAATTCTCACCTTCCATGTGGGAGACTGGGATTCGATTCCTGACCAATGTACTTCATGCACAGCTACCACCCATCTGCCAGTGGAGACTTGTGTGTTGCTATGATACTGAACAGGTTTCCGCAGAGCTTCCAGACTACTACAAACGAGGAAGAAAGGTCAGGTGACCTACTTCCAACAATCAGCCAATGAAAACCCTAGGGATCACAACAGTGTGATCCACAACTGAGCATAGGGATGGCACAGGAGCAGGCAGTATTTCCTTCTGTTGTGCATGGGGTCCCCATGAGTTGGGGACCAACTTAATGGCAGTGAATGACATTTTTATATATGGAACATATGGAATAAATACAAATATGCATAAATATTCAGAGCCCTGGTGGTGCAGTGGTTAAGAGCTTGGCTGCTAACCAAAAGGGTGGCAGTTCAAATCCACCAGCCACTCCTTGGAAACAATATGGAGTAGTTCTACTCTGTCCTATAGGGGCCCTATTTGTTAGAATTGACTGGATGGCAACAGGTTTGGTTTTATACATAAATATCATGTAATAAATTCTTTAAGATTATAGGTCAATTAATCTGTGTAAACGGAAATTTACTGTAAATACTGGGGTAAGGTATCTTCTTAGTGCCCAAAGGAAGCTTTCCAATGTAATGAAGCCTGTGGAGCCGTGTTACTTGTGTATTATTCAGACATACAAACAAAAAATGGTGTTTGTATGTATATATATATAGTCAGACTTTCAAATAGGAAACTAGGATGGTGGGAACACTGATTACTTGCATCACAAAAGGGCCACTGAAATATTTCTTTAAACATCATTGCACATTAATAATACGGCTCAAGAATTTCTATATATCTGGCAGTGTTTCTAAGCTCTAACTTAGGGCTTAGAGCTCAAATGGGGAGCAGTGGAAAAATACTCGCACCCTGGCCCTTCTCCAGGCCAGTTAGTTCAAGCTACTTGGATGATTTTCAAATGCAGCCAAAGTTGAAGTCCACTGGGTTAAGAGCTCTGGTGACACAGTGGTTAAGAGCTTGGCTGCTAACCAAAAGATCGGCAGTTGAAATCCACCAGCGGCTCCTTGGAAATCCTGTGGGGCAGTTCTACTCTGTCTGACAGCAACGGGTATGGGTATGGGTTAAGAGCTCAGGCTGCTAACCAAAAGGTCAGCAGTTCAAATCCACCAGCCGCTCCTTGGAAATCCTAGGGGGCAGCTCTACTCTGTCCTATAGGGTTGCTATGAGTCGAAAACGACGTTTCAACAAGAGGTTTGGGTTTTTGTTTTTGTTTTTTTTGTAGGGGTGGGATACTACTGCTCTTAGGAACACAGCTAAGGCTTAAAGTGAAGAATATTTCTTCCAAACTTGTCAGGACAACCCTTTAAAATACCAGATTGTTTGGGTAACCTCAAACATCCATGCTAAGTAGGGAGGTGTCCGCTGTGGAGAAATTAAACTATAACAGAAGTCATAATATGCTCCATGTTAAACATGTGACCCTAATACTCCCCAGCATATTTTCTCCTTTTCAAAATCGGCAACTGAGAGCTTGACATAACTAACGCCATGATGAATCTGTAAGTTTTATTTTTTTTCTTTTTTCTTTGCCTTCTCCTTTTCGCATACCTTTGTTAATGACTTTCTTTTGCTCTGTCCCGCCACCTACGGCTTACAACCCCATACAGGAAGATTAGAGCCCAGATGTCAGATATGGAAATGTCTGGCATGTATCTCTTTAGTATGATAAAGAGTCTCTTATAATTACCTTACAATGTATAATAACACTTCTAATCATTGTAAAAATCATATACAAGCTCTGATGTAAAAATGCTTTTTGGGACTCCATAGAGACAGTCTGTGTTGTGGTTGGATCCCCATTGGTGTACACCTCCTAAAATAAAACTTTCTCACTCTTTCTGACTTGGAGTATGTTTCATTGGCTCGACTGCTCCAGGGCACAAATCCTATTCAGGTAAAAAACAGAATAATCTATTTATAACTGAAAAACAAACAAACCAAAAACAATGCTGATTCTCTCTCAAAACCCTTGACTGATGGACCCTAGGCCATATCTTTTGAAATTAAAATAAACTTAATTTATTTAAATGCATAATTAATAACAATTAAATTACTATTTAGGTACAATAAGTTGTGTTCCTTGCAAGTTATACAGATAAAATAGCTACAAGAGTCATTTTTCACTCTGCAGGAATCTCTTACTTCCCCTACACTTGCTCTCAGTTGGGGCACCTTACACTTTATGTTAATGAGGTAACTAGGTTAAACACAAACCCTCCTTAAGGGGAGGGTTGGTTCTCATCAATACAAGGAAGACCTTAGTCAGCCTGATGATCTCTTTCTCCTCCTGACCAAAAGTGGTCTTTAACCATATGGGCACAAATTGAAGCCAGACTTACATCTCTTTTGGAATCCTGTTACTATTAAAAACAAGTATTTAGTTCGGATGGGTCACCCTATCAGGGTCCCAGGAGATCCAAGAACCTCAGACATCTAACAAGCTCACCCCTCAGCCATTCCAGTTCTATCTTCTAAAAGCTTTTCAACTCTAAGACCTTTTGCTTTTATGTTTACAGTACATTTCTGATGTAACTTTTAAAATGATTTTTTCTTCCTCAAAAAGAGTCTGCATTTAAATGCTGACTCCCAGGGCTTGAAGGTCTGAATTCGTCTCTGACCAGTGGGCCATGTCACTAATCCCCAACACAGTGATCTCAATGTCAATGGCCGTCATGAAAAATTCTCTGCTCTCTTCACAACCCGAGATGAAGTACAATAAATCTTATAAGCTAGTCCCAATGAAATCAAAAGCTTAAAATGTTTATAAATGTAAAACAAAATTTTTTTCTTTCTCTTTATAGACCCTTTCTTACATTTTACTTGGATCAACCATCAACATCCACAGAAGCTGTTGTTGTGAGGCACGATCAGCTCGGTTCCGACTCATAGCGACCCTGTGTACAACAGAACAAAACACTGCCTGGTCCTGCACCATCCTCATGATCGTTGCTATGTTTGAGCCCACTGTTGCAGCCTAAGTCAATCCATTTCATTGACAGTCTTCCTTTCACTGACCCTCTACTTTACCAAGCATGACGTCTTTCTCCAGGAACTGCTCCCCTCCTGATAACATGTCCAAAGTACCTGAGATGAAGTCTCGCCATCCTCGCTTCTAAGGAACATTCTCGCTGTAATTCTTCCAAGACAGATTTGTTCATTCTTCTGCAAGTCCATGGTATATTCTATATTCTTTACCAACACCATAATTCAAGGCATCAATTTTTCTTCAATCTTCCTTATTCATTGTCCAGCTTTCACATGCGTATGAGGCGATTGAAAATACCATGGTGTCGGTAAGGTGCACTTTGGTCCTCAAAGTGACATTTTTGCTTTGAACACTTAAAGAAGTCTTTTGCAGCAGATTTTCCCAATGCAATACATCGTTTGATTTCTTAGCTGCTGTTTCCATGGACATCGATTGTGAATCCAAGTAAAATGAAATGATTGACAACTTCAATCTTTTCTCCATTTATCATGATGTTGCTTATTGGTCCAGTTGCGAGGATTTTTGTTTTATGTTGAGGTGTAATCCATACTAAAGGCTATAATCTTTGATCTTCATCAGTAAGTGCTTCAAGTCCTCATCACTTTCAGCAAGCAAGGTTGTGTCATCTGCATATCGCAGGTTGATGAGTCTCCCTCCAATCCTGATGCCATGTTCTTCTTCGTATAGACCAGCTTCTCAGATTATTTGCTCAGCATACAGATTGAATAAGTATGGTGAAAGGATACAACCCTGAAGCACACCTTTCCTGTTTTTAACCATGCGGTATCCCCTTGTTCTGTTTGAACAACTGTCTTTTGATCTATGTACAGGTTCCTCATGAGCACAATTAAGTGTTCTGGAATTCCCATTCTTCACAGTATTATCCATAGTTCGTTATGATCCACACAGTCAAATGCCTTTGCATAGTCAATAAAACACAGGTAAACATCTTTCTGCTATTCTCTGCTTTCAACCAAGATCCATCTGACACTAGCAATGATACCTCTCGTCCTCTTCTGAATCCAGCCTGAATTTCTGGCAGTTCCTTGTTGATGTACTGCTGCAACCATTTTTAAATTATCTTCAGCAAAAGTACAACAAACTGACAGGTGAGTGGTGGTCCATGGAAACAGTAGTCAACAAATCAAATGAAATATTGCATTGGGAAAATCTGCTGCAAAAGATCTCTTTAACATTTTAAAAAGCGAAGATGTCACTTTGATGACACCTTTGAACTAACCTGATTCCAGTTATATCCAATTCAAAAGCAAGATTAGCTCACCTCTAGTCTATTAAGGCTTTTAAGAATCAATTCTTCCCTTAGAAAGAGAATGCCTCAAGTACAGAAATGATAAGGTGTATATGGTACCAGTACAGCAAAATTCAAAAAGTAGCTGTCCGTAATTAAAAAATGGGCCCAGGAGCTGTTAAATGAGAAACTATTTTGTTCTGTAAGCCTTCATCTTAAGTGAGAATAACAGCACAACTGGAAGAGCGTAGTCAATGTCACTGCACTGTGCATGTAGAAATTTTTGAAACGGTGTATCTTTGGCTATGTGTATTTTCACCAAAAAAAAAAGGTTGAGAAGTTAGAGGGTTGATATGTTGTGGGGTTGTTAACCAATGTCATAAAACAACATGTGTACTACTGTTTCATGAGAAACTGTTTGTTCTGTAAGCCTTCACCTGAAGTACAATAAAATATAAAAAAAAGAATAAACAAATGCATAGGGGAAAAAAAAAAATGGGCCCAGGATTTGCATAGACATTTGTCCAAAGATGATATACAAATGGCCTATAAGCACATGAAAAGACGCTCAAGGCAGTAAGTCATCAGGAAAACGCAAATCAAAACCACAATGAGATACCTCTCTATACCTGCTTGGATGGCTATTATCAGAAAAATGGAAAATAAGAAGTGTTGGAACCCTTGTGCCCTACTGGTGGAATTGTAAAATGGTGCAGCAACTGTGGGGAACAGTTTGGCTGTTCCTCAAAAAGTTAAATATAGAATTACCATATGACCCAGTAATTCCGCTCCTAGGTATATACCCAAAACAATTGAAGGTGGGCACTCCAACGGATCCAGGTACACCAATGTTCATTGCAGCGCTATTCAGTACAGCTAACATGTGGAAACCACCCCAAGGGTCCATCAACAGTTGAATAAATAAACAAAATGTGGTCCACAGAGACAACGGAATATTATTCAGCCATAAAGAGAAGGAAACTCTGATCCATGCTACAACATAGATGAACCTTGAAAACACTATGCTGAGTAAAATAAGCGGATGCAAAAGGTTAGATATTGTATTGTCTCTCTTACCTGAAACATCTAGACTAGGCAAATGCATGGAGACCAAAGTGTGTTAGTGCTTACCAGGGGCTGCGGGGAGGAGGCAATGGGGAGTTGTTGCTTAAGGGATACTGAGTTTCTGCTTGGGGTGAAGAAAAACTTTTGTAAATGGCTATTGGTGACAGTTGCACAACATGGTGAATGTAATTAATGTCACTGAATTATACACTTAAAAATAGTTAAAGTGGCAAAAATTTTGTTATATATGTTTTACCATAGTAAATGTTTTTAAGTGGTTATTGGAACAGGAGTCCCTAGGTGGTGCAAACAGTTAAGCATGGGAATACTAGCCAAAAGGTTGGTGGTTCAAATCCACTCAGAGGTGCCTTGGAAGAAAGGCCTGGCAATCTGCTTCTGAGAGGTCATAGCCATGGAAACCCTATGGAGCGCAGTTGTATTCTGCACACATGGGGTCACTATGAGTCAGAGTCTACTCAACAGCAACTGGTTATTGGTTAGTTGGAACACTTAAGTGCATAGTAATTTATTTGAGCTTTATCAATACAATTTATGTGATCCTGTTGTATAGGTAGAATATGAATGATGCTCAATATTTCCCATATGATCATACAGAGGCTCAGAGACATTATGGCTTACTCGGACTCACGCTGCCTGTCCGAGCACAGACAGACTGACATTTTCTGATTCCTAACCTAGCGCTCTTTCTACTAGGTCACAGTTGTCCCCTGCTGACACCACTCAAGGCGTACGTGTGTTGAGCAGAGCACAGCACTGAATACTGGGGAGGTGACGAGAGGAAAGGGTCCCCGTCTGCAACCTCCTACAATCTAATTGGGAGAAGAAGACTTTCACAAAAGGAAAAAAAATAACTAATACCGTAATAAATGTGGAAAATAGATAATGAAAGACGGTACAGGCAATGAAAGCTACAGGACCTTAGGATTCCAACTGAATAAAAGAAAAGACTATTTCAACAAAGATTCCTTCAGTGACTATTTATTGAGCATCGACTATGTGCCAGGCACTTTTCTCAAAGATTGAAGATCTAGTGCAGTCAATTCTCATTCCTTGTAGTAGTCATGTTCTATTGTCACCTGAGTACTGAACTGGTAAACACTGAACCATTTCCTCTACGGGAAATACAAGATTAGGTGTCTGCGAGCCTCTGGTCACAACATTTGCATCAACCCATCAATGCCTATGTTGTTTTATGTGCGTTTCTGTTTAAAGACACTTTATGGATGGTGCAAATGCTCCACGCTTGACTGCTAATCAAAAGGTTGAGGGTTTGAGTCCACCCAGAGGTGTCTCAGAAGAAAGGCCTGGTGATCTACTTCCAAAAAATCAGCCATTGAATGCTCTGACACACATGGGGGCACCATGAGCCTGAGTCAATATGGCAGCAACTTTTTAAAATTTAATTTAATACATATTGTGGATTCAGTAACATTGAACTCACGACCAACAGCATGATAATTCATGGCTGAATGAAGTTTATCTAACATATGTATTTTCTCCATAAGGCGCACCACAGCCTTCTTGTACTTATTAACACTACACAGCACTTCAGCACTGTACTTGGGGGCCATTTTAAAGCGTGAAATCACCAACAAAAAGCACAAAAATGTGAAAAACGAGGCACTAAATAGACAGCAAAAAGCACACTTGTTTGCAGTCTGAGAGCTGAAACAGGAGAATAGAGCGGCGCCTTGTTCACCTCAGCTGGGAACACACGCATCAGGCCATTCAGAGTTTTTCCCACTCTCCATGGGTCCATGAGTGACTGAGAAAGCACTGCAAAGACTGATTTTGGGGATTACAAATAAATTTCAGTGAGTACAGGGTTGTGGTGCAGTGGTTAAGAGCTCAGCTGCTAACCAAAAGGTCAGCAGTTTGAATCCACCAGCCGCTCTTTGGAAACCCTATGGAGCAGTTCTACTCTGTCCCATAGGATTGCTATGGGTCGGAATGGACTCCATGGCAACGGGTTTGGTTTGGTTTTAGGCAAATTCACAAGTATGGGATCTGTGAAGAATGAGGTTAGGCTGTACTTTTCTTATCCAGCCTCAAACATTTGAAGGATCTGGGTAGCAGAGAGACTAAAGACTATACCCAGATGACTTTTAGGGTCAGGGGAACACACAGCTGATTGTGCTGCCACAGCGGTGAGCACTGGTGGGGCCACATGGCTCCGCAGTGCTGGGAACTCCACATCAAAGCCAAACAACAAATTCTAGATGGCTCACACATCTCTACCCCACCCCTTATAGAGCAATCTGTAGATTGGTAAAATCACTGATAAAACATTCATGGAATCAGAATAGGTTTTCAAATCTATCTAATATCCAGTGATATGTGTAGCATTGGCTAAAGCCAGCAAAGAGGCATTGTTGGCCCCGTGTGCTCTGTAACTGTCATGGATTGAATTGTGTCCCCCCAAAATATCTGTCAACTTGGCTAGGTCTTGATTCCCAGTATTATATGATTATCTACCCTTTTATCATCTGATGTGATTTCCCTATCACTATCATGTGTTAGCGGCTGTTATAATGATGAGGTCTACAAGATTAGGTAGTGCCCTAAGCCAATCTTTTTTGAGATATAAAAGAGAGAAGTGAGCAGAGAGACATGGGAATCTCATACCAACAAAAAAGCAGTGCTGAGAGCAGAGTGCATCCTTTGGACCTGAGGCTCCTGTGCAAAGAAGCTCCTAGACCAAGAAAGACTGATGCATCACAAGGACCTTTCTCCAGAGTCGACAGAGAGAGAAAGCCTTCCTCTGGAGCTGATGCCCTGAATTTGGACTTGTAGCCTACTAGACTGTGAGAGAATAAATTACTCTTTGTTAAAGCCATCCACTTGTGGTACTTCTGTTAGAGCAGCACTAGATGACTAAGACAGTACCCATATTCTTCTTTTGTTCATGGCGCGGGGGCGTCCCTCTCTGTTCAGCTCCTTCAGGTTTGTCTGTCTCCCCAGCCCACCCTCCCTCAAACACACACCCTTTATTTTTCCCTTTTGCTGGAATGATTTCTTCTACATCCTACATCTAAGCCTACTCCCCAACAAAACAGCCAAGGAGGCAATCACAGAAAGGATTTGGGGATGTTATAAGAGGAATTGCGTTTATTTCAATAAAACATGTTTTATTTTATTTGTTGCTAAGTTTAGTGACAATAGAGCTACAGAGAAAGGTGTCTGCCTGACACTGGGCCCTGAGCTGACCCAAAGTGTATTTAAATTTAATTAAATTAAGCCAATATTTGCTGTGTGTCTACTACGTGCCAGTTTGCATATAGAAAAATAATTGATCTCATTTAACTTCCACAATGATCTTTCAAGGTAGTTGTTATTAAAACCAGTTGCTGTCAAGTTGATTTCAACTCATGGCGACCCCTTGTGTTTCAGAGTAGAACTGTGCTCCGTAGAGTTTTCAATGACTGTGATTTTTTGGAAGCAGATGGCCAGGCCCTTCTTCCGAGACACCTCTAGGCAGACTCAAATCTCTAAACGTTTGGTCAGCAGCCGAGCCCATTAACTGTTCACACTAGTTATTGTTGTTATTAGTTGCCTTTGAGTCTATTCCGAATCATTTAAATAGATTCATACAATTGAAAGAAGTTGAGACACTTGCCTTAGGGATTATTACCCCATTTTACACTTAGCTTTCACCACCTCAGCGTAGACCCTCTGTTCTGCCAGGCCAGTCTCCTCCCAAAGCCTCTCTGACCCCACACCCCCTCAATGAACTGTCAACCCCTGAGTCCTGTGATCCATCACTTTGGCTTGAGATGTCCTCACAAATGCTTATTCATACCCCACTTTTCTTTACAGTCGAGTCAATTCCCAAATTCCATTGACGTTTTCCTGGACACTCCAGTCCTCAAAGTTCTCCCTGTCCTCTGATGGCTTTTCCACAGAAGTCATGGTGTAATCTGTGCCATGGCTTCAGAAGCTCATTGTGGGACCTCTAAGGGTTAGTGCCACACCCCAACATTTTGTATCATTCACTGTGTGTGCACGTAGGAGGTACTCAAAAAATACTTAACGGAAGGCCTGACTAATTGTAAACCAATCAGTCCTATTGCTTTATTACTAGAGATCATAGAGAAAAAGTAGGTCCCAAGAAGGTTTACTTTTCAATAAATCTATTTTGTTTTCTCATACTAAAAATCAAAAACCAGTTACTGTCAATTCCGAGTCCTAGTGACCCCTTTCGGAAGCAGATTGCCAGGCCTTCCTTCAGAGGCACCTTTGGGTGGGTTTGAACCACCAACCTTTCGGTTAGTAGTTGAGTGCTTAACCATTTGCACCACCCAAGGACCTTTTTCTCACATTGAAAAATCAAACTCATTGCCATCAAGTCGATTTCGACTCAATAGTGACCCTATAGGACAGAGTAGAACTGTCCCACAGGGCTTCCAAGGAGTGGCTGGTGGATTCGAACTGCCCGTCTTTTGGTTGGCAGCCGAGCTCTTAACCACAGTACTACGAAGGCTCCTTTCTCATATTTAAAAAAAACAAAACAAACCCGTTGCCACTGAGTCAATTTTGACTCATAGTGACGCTATAGGACAAAGTAGAACCACCCCATCGAGTTTCCAAGGAGCACCTGATAGATTCAAACTGCCAAGCTTTTGGGCAGCAGCCATAGCTCTTAACCACTACACCACCGGGGTTTCTTTCTCATATTCAACGGTAGTAAATTAATCTATCTTCTATTTGCATTCCATCTTTCTTTTGGCACACTTTTCAAAAAAGTCTCAATTCTAGGTGACACGCTTGTTTTCCTCTGCTCCTCTTTTTACCCTCTTGGTAAAAATGTAGTCATTTTAATTTCTTGGACCAAATGCAAAACCCGAACTTGGTGATTGCAATTACTTATGGGGAGCTCTTACTAGACCAAATCAGGGATTCCATGTCCAGGAACGAAAAGGTGGTGAAAATCTGGAAGTCCACTGGACAGATTTGCGACTTGTTATGCTGCACGACTCTTAGGCACATCTCAGCTACAATCAGAAACAAGTTGTCTTTGTTCCCTAAGAAACCGTCAGCTGACTCCCCTCAGATCCGTCCGTAGGGGCAGCGTTAGGTAAACCTGGACCTGGAAGATTTCAGCCTGCCGCTCTTTGTGGAGTATAATTCTACATGATTTTAAAGATCTTAACCCACCTCTCCTTCTCCCTGCCCCCCAGAACTAATCTATATGCTAATTTGCACTTGATAATGCCGCCCCACAATATGGGAATTGCTGTAATGTTTTCCAGGGAGAAAAAAAAAAGGAGAAATTGAGCTGCAGCTCTGGCTCTGAACCGGGGCATTCACCGGCACCCTCGCACAAAGAGCCGTCGTGAAGGCTGGGTCCACGTCTCAGGGTTTGCCACGTGGAGGTCAGAGTGAAATCGTTCTGGAAAAACGGGAAATGTTCTCCTAGGCAGCGCTGTTTGGAAATTCGGAAACTCTCCTTGGAAACACGTTGTGAGGCTGGAGGCAGTGAGCCGTGGCCTATTGTTGATGAGTTAAAAATGGCTACATTCCACACCTGCGAAGCCCCTCTGGCTTTAGAGGAAATTGGAAGCGCCCAGTTTAACAGCTTGTCCTCTTAGGATGACCAAGTCTTCCAGAGCTTCTGGCTTCTCCACGGATCCATTCTTTGCACCCCCGCCCTTCTTTTCTCCTCATTTCCCTCCATATGCCCTCCAATGCTATTAAGATATCAAATGTGGGCAGGACAACAAGAGAGCCCTAATTAAACAGCAGCAGTGCGTGCCCTCAAAGGAACAGCCTGAACCCAAATAAAAGGAGCTTGGGACTGGAAATCGAAGAGAAAAGGCAACAGAGACTTTGAAATCAGCTGGGTCTAAAGCTCGCGGTTTGTTGTGTGTATTTAAAGGGCCAGATGGCACAAAGGGTTCCCAGAGCCATCAGGCCAGAGACTGAGCTCTGGATCCGCCAAGACAAAACGGGTAGGCGTTGCCAATCCTGCGACCAGAATCACATTGTAATTGGCCTCAGAACTCACTTACGGCAATCAGGGAAGTAATATGCTTCTGAATAATTATGAATAATTAGGCACATTTATGAATAATTACATTGATAATAACTATCCAACTCATTCCATTTTAAAATTGTAATTCAGTCATTATGGATTGGGTAGTCATTCCCTTCATCCCGCTCTCTGCATATTCATGGCCTCGGCCATCTGCCAATCTTACAAAGACTTGAGTCTCATCATAGGTTTCATGGACTGAATTATGTTCCCAAAACAATGTGTATATCAGTTTGGCTGGGCCATGATTCCCAGAATTGTGTGGTTGGCCTCTATTTTGTGATTGTAATTTTACGTTAAAAAAGATTAGGGTCACATCCCTGATCTAATGTAAAGGGAGTTTCCCTAGGGTGTACCACCTCTTATCTTACAAGAGATAGAAGAAAAGGGAAGTAAGCAGAGAGTTGGGGTCCTCATATCACAAAGAAAGCAGCACCAGGAGTAGAGCGCACGTCCTTTGGACCTGGGGTCCCTGCACCTGAGAAGCTCCTCCACAAGAGGAAGATTGAGGACAAGGACCTTCCTCCAGAGTTGACAGAGAGAGAAAGTCTTCCCCTGGAGCTGACACCCTGAATTTGGACTTCTACCCTACTAGATTGTGAGAAAATAAATTTCTCTTTGTTAAAGCCATCCACTTGTGGTATTTCTGTTACAGCAGCACTAGATAAATACTATAGGTCAGGACTAAGTTACCGCAGTGGCTTAGTCCTGGACTCACCTTGGGGACAAAGGGACTTGCTAGTGCATGGGGTTGGAGCTTCATAGTCTCCTTGATTGATTTGAGAGGACTTGGACAGTAGAGAAGGACAAGAGGAAATATTTTTCTAAAATACTGGAACGTCACCATATTGTAACTCATTTTTCAATATGCAAATGACTTAAAAGTAATATCCACAAGCTTATTGCTATTTTCAGTACTCATGGTGAAAAGAAACCCTTGTTTCCACATGTCTTGGTAGAGAATGATACCAGCAAGTGGAACTATAGCTGTGTTTGTAGTATCTTCTGATTAGAGTCCTAGGCTGCTTAATAAACCGGAAGTCCCAGTTTGAAGATGGAGTCTTAAAATGCTATGTGCTTCCTCATAACTTTAAAACAAAATGTATCCTATGCAAGAAGAAATAGATAACTTGTCCTATGTCTATTAGAGAAAGTGGATTTGTAGTTTAAAACCTTACAAAAAGGAAACTCCAGGCCCAGATGATTTCTTCGGTGAATTCTACCAAACATTTAAGGAAGAAATAATACCAATCCTTCACAAAGTTTTTCAGAAATCAAGGACCACAGAATACCTTCCAACTTATTTTATGAGGCCAACTTTACTCTGATACCAAAACCAAATACGGTACAAGAAAGGAAAACAAGACATCAGCATCCCTTACGAACATAGATACAAAAATCTCAACAAAATATTAGCATATCAAATTGAACAATAGATTAACAAAGGAATATATGATGACCCAAGTTGCAATTATCCAGGGAATGCCACTCTGGTTTAATATTTGAATAGCAATTGATGTAATCCAACATATTAATAGTCTAAATAAACACACCACATGATTATATCAACTGATATAGAAAAAGCATTTGATACAACTCAACATTCATCCATTATGAAAAAAAATTCTCAGCAAACTAGGAATAGAAGGGAACTTTCTCAGTCTGAGAAATGATATCTACAAAAAAAAAACCGACAGCAAACATTATAGTAAAAGAATGAATGTTTTCCTTCTAGAGAGGGGATAAGACAAGGACTTCCACTCTCATCACTCCTATTTAACACTGTACTGGAAGTCATAAACCCATTGCCGTCAAGTCGATTCCAACTCATAGTGACCCTATAGGACAGAATAGAACTGCCCCATAGGGTTTCCAAGGAACGGTTGATGGACCTTTTGGTTAGCAGCCAAACACTTAACCACAGTGCCACTAAGGCACCGTACTGAAAGTCATAGCCAGTGAAATAAAGCAAGAAAAAGAAATAAAAGGTACACAAATTGGAAAGAAGATATAAAACTGTTCCTGTTCACCGACTACATGATTTTCTATGTATAAAATACCAAGGAATCTACAAAAATAAAACACCTAGAACTAAATGAGATTAGTAAGGTTGCAGGATACAAGATCAAATGAAAAATATCAATAGGATTTCTATATACTAGCAATACACAACTGGAACTCAAATTTTAAAAATACTATTTACAATAGCTTTAAAAATGAAATACTTAGGTATAAATCTAACAAAACACATATAGAATCCATATGCTGAAAACTACAAAATTCTGATAAAAGTCATCAAAGAATAAATGCAGATATACATCATGGATTGGAAGACTCGACATAGTAAAGATGTCAACTGTCCCCAAACCGATCTACAGATTTAATGCAATTCAATAAATATCCCTACAGGATTATTTTGTAGATATAGACAAACTGATTCTAAAATTTATATGGAAAAGCAAAGGAATTAGTATGGCTAAAACTATTTTGAAAAAGAAGAAATAAAGTTGGAGAAATCATAAAAAAATGTAACCTTTCCTTATTGTCAGACTCTCTTCTCTTTCATATCCTTCCTTTGCTTTTTCTTCTCTCTCACTCTCTCTGTCTCTCTCTCTCATCCGTTTGCCAATTTCTCCATCACCTTCATATCTCTTTCTGGTCTAAGCCCAGCAATGACACTCATAAAATTAAGCTTATTTTTTCTTAATTCCGAAAGTAATATATGTGAACTCTGAAATTTAGAACACATGAGGGGGGGGATTAAAAAATAATAATTTAAAAAATCAATGATCTCAGCACCTGCGAGAACCAATATTAGCTTAATATTTTAAAGTGTTCTATTCCAGTGCTTTTTCTATACAGCTCCATACAGTTTTCTTGGCTATAATCTTTCTGAAGCAGGTCACCAGGCCTTTCTTCTGCAACACCACTGGATAGACTTGAATTGCCAAGCTTTGGTTTGCAGTTGAGAGCAAACGGGTTTGCACCACCCAAGGAGCTAGATTCCTTCGAGTGGATTCTGGCTCATAATGACCCTGTATGACAGAGTAGAACTGCCTCCATAGGGTTTCCTAGGCTATAATCTTTACCAGAGATTGCCAGGTCTTTTCTCCCATGGAGCAGCTGGTGAGTTCAAACCACCAACCTTTTGATTAGCAGCTGAGCACTTAACCATTGCGCCACCAGGGCTGCTTTTCCTTGCATTCTCCCTCTCCCTCCACCAAAAAAAAAAAAACATTGCCATTGAGTCAATTTGGACTCATAGTGACCCTACAGGACAGGGTAGAACAGCCCCATAGAGTTTCCAAGACCCCATAGGGTTCTTATCTTTATGGGAACAGCCTGTAGTATCTTTCTCCTACAGAGCAGCTGGTAGGTTTGAACTGCCAACCTTTCAGTTAGCAGCCAAACACTTAATTACTGCACCACTAGGGCTCTTTTTCACTGCATTCCAAACCAAACCAATTGCTGTCGAGTCAACTCCGACTGATAGCGACCCTATAGGAAGGAGTAGAACTGTCCCATAGGGTTTCCAAGGAGCAGCTGATGGGTTCCAATTGCTGACCTTTTGGTTAGCAGCCAAGCTGTTAACCACTGTGCCACCAGGGTTCCTTTTCTTTGCATTAAAATACATTACCGTCGAGTAAATTCCGACTCACAGCCACCCTATAGGACAGAGTAGAACTGCCCTATAGAGTTTCCAAGGAGCGCCTGGTGGATTTGAACTGCTGACCTTTTGGTTAGCAGCCGTAGCACTTAACCACTACACCAATAGATCTGAAGTCAGTCTCCATGTCCCAGCAGGATTTCCTGTATGCTCTGAGAAGACTAGACATCCAGAAGAAGAATTTACCACCAGTCCCAGGAACAAAGTTCAGGGAATGCTCCATCTGGGATATATTAATCCAAGAGTTGGAAGAACTGAATTTTTATCTGGAATATATGGGCAGATTAACTTTTAAAAAAGAATCAACCACTATTTTTTTATTTCTATTTTTATTTTTAGTTTGGGCACTTTCTCACCCAGTATTTCAAAGGGTCATTGGCAAGAGGAAATCCAAGGTGAGCTCCTCAATGGGCGTATCTTGATCCCAGTGTCTTTTCTAGGCCGAGTAAATAGAAAACAGTAAGAAACATGTCCTAATATTATCAAGACATTAAAAAATCACAATTCTCAGAACTGTGAGACAACAGATTTCTGTTCTCTAAAGCCCTCCCCCCAGAAAAAAATCCTGGTTATGAGGATTATTTAGCAACACAGGAAAATACTTATATAAAAGCAAGGTTCAAAAGTGAATGTTCGCTATGAATGGAACTCTATTTTCAAAGCATCGGGAAAAGAATGGGAAGACATCCAGCAAAATACTAAACAACGATTCTGTTACATTCATGATAACACATTTTCCTTTTATCTATTTTGCAGTTTTTATAATATGGTTATATCAAATTTAAAAAAAACAACAACGACGCAGAGAGGTCAGCGGTGTTGCCCAAGCGCGTACTGTAAAGCAATTGAATGGGCTAGAAATAGAGCACACAATCGGCGGAGCGCGTCCCAGCCTTCCTTGACCCAGCTAGAAGGAAAATGCAGCCTGACCAGGCCCGGGTCAATGTTCCTCCTCCCAGTGCCACCTCGGTGGAGAAAAGTAGCTTCAACGACAGTCCTTCCAGACGCCCGTGGAGGCCCGGCTACCGGAACAGACGCTCCTCTCCTTAACAAAGGTAGCCAGCCCCTCTGGGTGAGCCACCCCTGAGGACCAGTGATGTCTTCAAGACAGCGGGAGTCTGAGTCTCGGGGTGCCCCTCCTCCAGCACAAAGGGGCCGTCTGCGGTTTTTTTCTTACTCAGGTATTTGGGTAATGATTCCCCTGCCTTCTCTGCTACCAGCCAAGTTCTAATGATGGATGGGAGGAGTACTTTGAAATTTTGAGTTGAGGGAGCTGGGGGAGGTGACGGGGAACACAACAGACAAGGAAAGAGACTGGAGGGGGGGCCGCTGGAGCACCAGGGATATTAGAAGAATTGCAGGGCTGGCAAATGATTCCTTGAGGTCACGATTGCAAACATTCCGTCTCTGGGCATATATGTGCATTTTACCTAACGATCTCAAGCACCCGTGAG
This sequence comes from Trichechus manatus latirostris, assembly GCF_000243295.1. Classification (NCBI taxonomy): domain Eukaryota; kingdom Metazoa; phylum Chordata; class Mammalia; order Sirenia; family Trichechidae; genus Trichechus; species Trichechus manatus. The sequence continues at coordinate 1,466,465 of NW_004444159.1, forward strand.
TGAAGAGGGACTTGGAATCAATCATACGTACAGGCTCTAAATGGGAATCCCGTAGGAATGGGATCTGAATTGTAAATGCCTGCCGGAATTTCACACATCAAATTACAATAAACGGAATGATATTTTAAGCAGTTCGGTACTTAAGGGGTACTGTATGGAGTCCTGAGAATTTTCTTCCACTTTCAGATTTCTCTCTGTTGCCAGTTGGAGCTTTGCTTATTGCTTGCTCACTGGGGCAACCTCAGTCGAGGAATGTGATGCTGAGTTAAAGAAGAGAGGTTTTCAACCTGTAAACAGCTTGGTTCAGTGGTAGAATTCTTACCTGACATGACAGAGACCCAGATTTGATTCCCTTCCAGTGTACCTCATCTGTCAGTGGAGGCTTGCGTGTTGCTATGATGCTGAAGAGGTTTCAGTGAAGCTTCCAGACTAGGAAAAAAGGCCTAGTGATCTACTTCAGAAAATCCCAATAGTCCTATCCCCAATTGATCAGGGGGATGGCCCACGACCAGGCAGTGTTTCATTCTGTTGCACGTGGGGTCACCATGAGTTGGGGGCCAACTTGATGACAACTGACAACATATAACTTGAGCTCTATACTTCCCAAAATATGTATTTTTTGATGGTTCAAGATAATTCTGAACTTTCCAATGCCTTGTGATCATCATTATGAGTATTATTTATTTTACAGATATTATCATTTTCAGGGTTAAGGATTTCTAGATGAAAAATGCTGAAAGATTTATATAGCAGTACTAACAGTAGTGATAGTGAACATAATAACATGAAGTAGTTTTATGAGGACTGATCCATGCCAAGCATGTGTCTTATTTTCTGCTCACAATCGCCCTAGCAGGTAGACTCTACTATGATTCCCCTTTACACCTGAATGGAGCTCTCGGGAGATCAGGACATTTGTCCAGGTCATACAGCCTGTAAATGGCAACAATGGGAATTTGAGCCCTCACCTAACCTCCCCCAAACTCTTTTATTAACAACTCATGAGCTTCTGTAGTAATGTTCAATGTGCAAAGAACTAAAAAAAAAAGAAATATTTGTATTGAAAAACAAGTAGAAGCAAATTTCATTTTACAAAAGGGTTGGTGTTGTTAATTGCCATCGAGTCAGCTCTAATTCATGGCTACCCCACATACAACAGAACAAAACATCGCTCGGTCTTTTGCCATCTTCATCAAGGCTGGTATGCTCACACCCACTGTTGTGGCCACTGTGTATTTTGAACGTCTTCCAGCATAAGGAGTTCATATTTCACCACCATATTAGACAATATTCTGTTGTGATCCATAGAGTTTTCATTGGTTGATTTTCGGAAGTAGATCACCAGGTCTTTCTTCCTAGTCTGCCTTAGTCTGGAAGCTCCACTGAAACCTGTCCACCATGGGTGACCCTGCTGGTGTTTGAAATAACCAATGGCGTAGCTTCCAGCATCAGAGCAACACACAAGCCACCACAGTACAACAGACAGACGGATGGGTGGTAGATAAGAGGGTTAAAACTTCATAAAAAATATTTTTTCAAAGAAAATCAGATTATAATTGAGGGAAAGTTTTTAAAAAGTGCTGTATGATCTATAAGAGACCTTATAGATATAAAATATTATGCAGCCTATTTTAATCTGATATGGAATTTATAGAATTATTTTTTTGCTATAAAATTATAGACAAAGTAGTGGTGAACTTTCTTCAAGTTTCTATTTCTAATGTAATGGTTAGATTTCATTTTACTGGTCTTTTATCTTCCTATCTCCAGAGACTGATGGGAAAAAGATGAATAAAATGGGGTAGGATCCGTAGAATTTTGAGTCATGTCAAATAAAACGCCTTATGTGTTGTTGCTGTTTTAATTGTGTGGCATCTTATACACTTTGGTCTCCACCAGAATAATCGATCTGTCACGTGAGTCATTTGACTATTGATTAATTTTCAGAATTTTGTTGACATAAGTCTCACTGTAAGAAGGCAATCAGCTCCCGTCTCCTGCCACCAACAGTCTGAGTCGCACAGCTTTGCCTTTTTACATGATTAATGTGGTTCTGAAAAACCTAAGGAATCAATAAACATTTTCTGAAGCAGAGATAGCTACATCCCTAAAGAGGGCTGCCTGTTTAGTTTCTCACTCAATCGGCAACATGCATTACCCTTCGGAACAAAAGGGTCAGTCTTGCGTGGTTGATGAGAATCAGGAATTTTGTTCAAGTTCGCTTACCTTTTTCAATGTGAAAAGGCCCAGGAGAAGTACCATGATAGCTGCCTTCCAGGTGACATAAACTCACGGTGACTTCATGTACAACAGAACAAAACATTGCCTGGCATCATACTCATAATCCACGGCATGCTCAAGTCCATCATTTCAGCTATTGTGCCAATCCACCTTACCGAGGGTCTCCCTCGCCCTCGTTGGCCCTCCACTTCACCAAACATGATGTTCTCTTCCAGACATTAATGCCTCCTGATGACGTGTCCAAATACCATTAGGAATTAAAGAGCTAGTTGGACAGTGTTCTGTTGCCATGCATAAGGTTTTCATTAGCTAATTTTCAGAAGTAGATTGCCAGTTCTTTCTTAGGCTGCCTTAGTCTGAAAGCTCCACTAAAACCTGTCCACCCTGGGTGACCCTGGTGGTATTTGAAATACCAGTGGTATAACTTCCAGCATCACAGCAACACACAAACCAGCACAGCATGACAAACTGACAGAGAGGTGGTGGTTAGAACAAGGAGTACACCAGATAGCCTCCCTGGTGATCTGGAGGAGTAACTACATGGTTTAGACATATCCCTGGGACAACCCAAGTCAAGCATTGGAAAGCTCTCTATTTTCAGTGCTGCTGATATTGTCTTTTTAAGAGAACAAAACTGAGATAAACTCACACACGCACACACACACGTACACACACACACTGTAGAATTCTGTGCAATTGACAGCATTATCCCAAAGTGTTCAGAAATCTGTCCTGATCCTGCAGATGTCATTCACTGTGATTGAGGAAAAAGCCCTTTCTCTACTAAAGCCATGTAATTTGGCTCCTCCCCCTCTTTGAAGGTTGAGGGAAAGGATATGGCCTTGGTATATATGAACACAGCTGTGTCCAACACACAAGAGCCCAAGGTATCAGAGCAGTAGATGTGGAAGAGACAAAACAGGAAGTTCTTTGGAATCCTCTCTTCTTCCACACCATTGCACAGAATTGTCATCAAGGATAAAGTCATGGCTTCAGCACTCTTCAAGGGTAAGGTTCCTTTCTAAGTAAAATAAAAAAATAATTTGAAGTTAAGGTTTAAAGCTGTAAAGAGGGAAAAAGGAATTCCACACAAATGTCAAGTGTTCTTGGAGTTTACAGCGCCAGTGCCACACCCTGCGCCTACCCCCATTCCTACACACACTCAATCATACACTCCAGTTCCAAGGAGTGTGACTAGAAAGTACAGGCTTGAGTAACGATTGTCTGACCCATTGCCTCACTCCATGCCATTGGAGAGCCCGGGAAGAGTGAATGCACAGCTGAGCCCTTTGTCCAGGGGAAATGGGATTCTTGCTGTGATTCTGGTCTCCTGAGTTGGGGATGATTTGAAAAAATAAAACAAGACAGGGGCAACGTGATCTGTTAAGCCTGAAATGGTTCTGCCAATTCATTCATCCTGAATGAGGTCCCTACCTTGTCAACACATTGGATGTGAGCTCGAGAGTTCCAAGGAAAGCCTTTCCCTCGGCACCCCCTTCCTGGGTCAACAGCTTGCAGAGGAAGGAATGGGAAGATTTAATTTTCTTAAAGAGGATGTGGTAGCTAGCTCTGGCTTTAGCACAGCAATGATTCCAAAATCAGTAAGTGTTTGGGGTTATTTGAAGCACAAGTCTTAAGAAAGAACTCTCTCGGTGCCTGCCTGGAAAGAATAAAAATTAGCAGTCCAACCATGTCATTAGACCAACTTGGGACATTATTTAATATATCTAATTATATGAGAATAATTTCATTAGCACCAACTTTCATTTGAATATGATGCAATTGGTCAAAAAAAAAAAAGCTATCTGCTTACTGGAATGTATCCATAATGAGATTTTGCAGCTGAAGATCGACTCTATACGACAACCACAAGGTACCAAATTTCAAGCTAAATGAACATATTAAGCCACCCGAGAACACTTCTTACCTTCCAAATTATCATTATATATATTCTTATAAATAAAGTCATTAAAGTCATCTGTGCAACTTTGGAGAGGGCATCCGAGTGATAAACACCTTTGCAGAGGAGAGATCACTGGGTTCCAGGCTCTTTATGAATCACCCACTTTTCCCTGATGGAGACCAGGGAAAGAATGTAAGAGAGCCCCATGCATCCTCCTGGGCCACCTCTTATTAGGGTACTGTGACCTGTGCTTCTTGCTCTGGACCAACTTCAAACAAAATGTGACCAAGAAAGGAAAATGAGGCTGGTCGGCTTTCCTTCCTTCCTTCTTCCCTTTACTCCCTTCCTCCCTTCTCTCTCTCTTTCCCCCATTTTTCTATACCCCTCTTCACGTTCTCTTTTCTCAACACCACCACAAAGTCAGCATTCAGTAATGGATCTTCCTATTTAATAAAGAAAGCATTCTCATTTTAAGTTTCAGGATATTTGGTTGGTCCTACTCATGGCGACCCTATGTACAACAGAAGGAAACATTGTCAGGTCCTGCACCATCTTCATGATCATTGATAGGCTCAAGTACATTGTCGCAGCCACTGTGTATTTTGGTGCCTTCTAACCTAGGGGTCTCATCTTCCACCAGTATATCAGAAAATACTCATTGGCTGATTTTCTGAAGTAGGTCACCAGGCCTTTCTTCCTACTCTATCTTAGGCTGTATATTTAGTTGTGTTATTTATAGAAAATTAAATTGTCCTGTGATCCCTTGAAGATTAACTGATAAATACACCAAAATCCAGCTTATACAGCATCAAATTGCTAGCCCAGGAAGTTGGCATAACATAATTTTTCAATAACTTTATGACTGGCCAGACTGCCATTTGCCTCCTCAGACCCCTTCTACTACCCAGTGCCCCTCTGTGTTTTATTTTTTTTCTGCACCAACTTGAAACATGTACCTCTGTAGATTGCCATCAGGTTCCCTAATTACTTAACCGTATCCAGTATCCAGTAGCACTAAAATGCCATGCCATCAGAATCAGCAGGAAGAGGCCTGCTGTTACAGATGAAAGCAGGCCGCCAATAAAACCTCATTAATACCTGCAGCTTTACAGAAAGAATGCAAGCAACGGTCATGCTTCACAAATGTCAAGAATACGACATGAAAAACGTGGCCTCCTTCTCCCCACACCCCAGCCCTAGACCCCCAACAACAGGTATGGTTTTATCCAGATTGCAGGAGAGGAAAAAGGCACCCCCTAAAAAAGAAACCCAAAGAGAAAACGATGCACTAAATTCAGTCCTTTCTCCCCCTGTAAGCCTGCTTCTGTGAGGCTTCCTGATATGATCTCTAGTAGAGCAAAAGAAAGAGAGCTTCAGGTGAAAGGTTACCTACATTTATAATGTCAGGCGCTGGGCCTGCTGAGGTAAAAGGTAAATGGTAATTTTATCATTAGCATGCCTGACCCTTTGGCCGCCCCATATCTCACAAGGAACGTTAAGAACGGCTCACCTGTCAAGACGCAAACACTTAAAGGTCAATGCACACAGAAATGTTCCGGAGCTTACCACTGAATTGCTGACCCCTTTTCTTATTGCCTGCTTAAATAAATGATTCAAGGGGCAAGACAAGGAAAGACGGCTTTAATGTCAAGATGTACATGAAGGATTCTTGAGGTTTCAGTTTCAAAACTACAAAAAATACTTTTGCTGTGTTTTGGCTTGATGAAGCAAGAAAGGCCTTGGAAATTCATAAATTCCCGGGCTAAAGATTTTCTGTACGCCTAGAAAATACACTATCAGTTTTTCATTTAATTATGGAAGGAATTTCCCCTCCTGTTCTGCTTTTTATTTTACTTAAAGATAATTTCTCCAGGCTTTCCTCTTTGGGGAGTAGGAATGGGGTGGGAAGGCAGATGGTAAGGAGAATTCTCACAGCATCTTATGAATGTTACTCAATTTGAAAAACAAGAAGGATGAAAAGAGATTGGAAAGACTGTTCCACTTACTGTTTTTTAACCAACTAAAACAATAGAAAAATACATTTCTATAAAAGTTCCCTCAAAAGATTAAACAAAGCTTAAATTGGGGGGAACTCATACCACCAAGAAAGCAGTGCCAGGAGCAGAGCGTGTCCTTTGGACCCGGGGTCCCTGCGCGGAGAAGCTCCTAGTTCAGGGCAACACTGATGAGAAGAAGGCCAACAGACAGAGAAAGCTTCCCCTGGAGCTGATGCCCTGAATTTGGACTTTTAGCCTATTTTACTGTGAAGAAATAAATTTCTCTTTGTTAAAGCCAAAAAAAAAGCTTAAATTGATCTAGTAATTCCACACCTAGGTATATACTCAAAAGAACTGAAAACATATGTCCACACAAAAACTTGAACATGAATATTCATTGCAGAATTCATTCATAACAGCCCCAAAGTGAAAACAACTCAAGCGCCCATCAACAGATGAATGGATAAACAAAGTGTGGTATATCCATACAATGAAGTATTATTCAGCCATAAAGAGAAATGAAGCTCTGGTAACTGCTAACCATATGGATGAACCTTGATGAATATTGCATGATTCTATTTATATGAAGTGTCTAGAATAGGCAAATCCATGGAGACAGAAAGTAGATTAATGGTTCCCTGGGAATGTGGGGAGGTCCCTGGTGGCACAAAAGGTTTGTGCTCAACTGTTATCCTAAAGGTTGGCAGTTCAAACCCACCCAGCAGTGCTGTGGAAGAAAAGTCCTGGCAATCTGCTTCCATAAAGATTACAGTCAAGAAAACTCTATGGAACAGTTCTACTCTGTAGCACATGGGGTCACCACAACTTAGAATTGACTTGATGGCAATAAGACTGTGGGGGATGGAAGGCTGGGGAGAGTGATGGCTGAAGGGTGCAGGATTCTTTTAGGGGGGAGGAGGCAGTAATGAAAGATGTTCTAAAATTGATTGTGGTGATAGATGCACAACTCTGCAAATATACTAAAAAGTCATGGAATTGTACATTTTAAATGGGTTAATTGTATGTTGTGTAAATTTTATCTCAATAAAGCTGTTCAAAAAAAATAATCATGCTATATTTGGGGGAGATGCCAATCTTACTAATGGGATAAGGGTAGGGTTGTCAAATAAAATACTAGTATTTTGATTTGCTAAATCTTGCAGCTCTACATAAAATGGTAAGCCCTGCAAAAATAATTTGAAATTATTATTCATGTTATGCCTGTTTAATTCTCTACATAGGTGAGTATCTTCTCTGAACTTCGGAGTTTCTCCATTCATTGTTGTTAGAGAACCGGGAGTTCCTCTGAGTGTGAGCCTACATTGACAATCGTCGACCCTAGTACTCCAGCAGACCCATCACGCAAGCTGAGGGCGAAGGGCACTTCCAGCACTCCGCCTTCGCTGCTGAGCTGCAGGCCCTGGTTAAGAGGATCCATGTTATTCCTTTGATAGTGTTCCTGCTGAGCCATAAAAAGTTGGGGCTTCCAGCCCTCTGGAAGTATTTGGGAGGATAGTTGCCTTTCACTAGCTCCTCCCCAAGAGAGAACCAAAACCCCTATGGGGTTCAACTCATGGTGACCCCATTGTGTCAGAGTAGAACTGTGCTCCATAGGGTTTTCAATAGCTGATTTTTTGGAAAGTAGATCGTCAGGCCTTTCTTCCCAGGTGTCACTGGGTGGACTCGAACTGCCAGCCTTTCCGTTAGCAACCAAGCATATTAACCGTTTGCACCATCCAGTAACCACCCGACCAAGGGAGAAGAGGTGACTCATATAAGTGGTGAGCTTCCAAAAAAGTCTTGGGCATCCAGGCTCACTTTCTCCATCTCATTCGCCTACAGCATTCGCTCTCTCCTCAGAGTAGAAAGCTGGCTGACCCTGGTCTGTGACGATAGTCCTCCAGCTATTCAGCATGCGAATGGCCAGTCCAACTCATAGAGGAGAAATAGGAAGACCACTTCTTGCTTCAGTACAACACAACACTGTCCGGTCCTGCGCCATCCTCACAATCCTTGCTATGCTTGACCCCACTGTTGCAGCCACTGTGTCAATCCATCTCGTTAAGGGTCTTCCTCTTTTTCACAGACCCTCTACTTTACCAAGCATGATATCCTTCTCCAGGGACTGGTCCCTCTGATAACATGCCAAAGTATGTGGAATGAAGTCTTGCCATCCTTGCTTCTAAGGAGCATTCTACCTATACTTCTTCCAAGATATATTTGTTTGTTCTTTTGGCAGTCCAAAATATAGAGCGAGAGGGATGTATTTTAAGGAATTGGCTCACATGATTATGAGGGGCTGATGAGTCCAAAATCTGTAGGTCAGGCAACAGGCTGGAGATTCCTGCAGGCTTGTGTCCCCAGATCCATAGGTCAGGTGATGGGAAGAGAGAAGCCAGAGTTCCACCAGAATATCTCTTCATAGTGCAGACACAGAGCACTCCACGGGGAAACTCCCCTTTTGCTCTTGATAAAGTCTTCCGCTGACTGACTGAGGCCTACCCACATTATGTAAGGCAACCTGCTTTACTTAAAGCCAACTGGTTTAATCACATTTAACTACTCTGTAACAGCAACTAGACTAGCATTGGATCAAACAACTGGACATCACAGCCTAGCCAAGTTGGCACATACAATTAACCACCACAGGTAAGATATAGCCCAGTTACGTTCAGGCTTTACTCCTCACCTCTCTGGAGGGGTATTAGAGCTGCTTATTCTGGTAATTTCTAGAAAATGTAAGTATAATCAATGAACTGTCAAATTCCTAACAATTATGTATCAGTCCAGTGAGCTATAAGGCAGCATGTAGATCAGTGTAGATCATTGAAAGTGAGCTCTTCACTTTTGAATTAATAGTTTTAACAATGATTAAACATATCTTGAACATTATTTTATCTATTCTGTTTGAACGAATGAAATAAAAGGTACCAGAGATTCCTCCATGATAGATGTCCTAAAGATAAATTTCCTAGCTCAAATTCTAAATTCACATCAAATCATACTATGCCTCATATCCATATAATCCTAATTCTGTATAACCTAATGATCAAAAGCCCCTACATTCATATACATTTATATTTATACATATATACTCGTAAATATATGTTTGTATACAGGTCATTTGAGCATGGAGAAAAATAAAGATACATCCTAGGTTGTAAACACTGGTTGGGGATAACAAGGAAGAAAAGAATGAAGAGAGAGGGATGTGGGAATCGAGCAAAAATGCAAAAGAAAAAATTGAAATCACAAAATATTTATATATATATGATCCCATTTATATATGTTTAAAATTAAACAATAATACAAAGCGAATTTTAGAAGAAAGAGACTGTGGTCTTTCTACCTTTGGGTAAAATCCTCGTATTCTTGCCATTCCCTCTTCTCCTGCCATGGTAGAATTTGTTGCTCTGAATCGTGATGCCTCTGTGCTTGTTCCAGTATTTCTTAGCTCCGCGAGGGCCAGAGCTGTGCTATATTGTTCTCACCAATATGCGTGGCTCCTGGCATATGGGAGATGCTCAATCAGTCTTTTTGACTAAATGAATAACTTACAAGGCATTCACTTCCTAATGGATCCTCATAACACACCAGAAAGAAGACGAGTGGATTATTCCCACTTAACCAACAAAGAGAATGACATCACAGAGGGTGTGAATTCTATAACTGTGCAACAAACAGAGCAGAGCAATTTGAGGAATGTTCTTATTTCATATTTTTCCCTTTTCTAACGTAAGAGCTGATGGAGGCATTACTGTCTCGTTTTTTAAAAACAAAGTGACTTGGTAACGCATAATGAGCAAAAAATAAATTTCATGTTCCTCTTGGGCCAGTTAAACTCCCATTCAACTTTCCCTCTCTTACAGTCTCTGTAGTTTGGTGCCATAAAAAGCTCAGATGTGAATTGTCAGGAATACTTTTCCTCTGAACTTAGAATAAGGAACTGAGTTTTCTATTCCAGTGAAAGGTTTGTAACTTCGTCATTCAACATATGCATTATCCTTAATATGTTGTTGCTGTTAGTTGCATTGAGTTGGTTCTGACTCATGGTGACCTCATGTACAATAGAAGACATTACCTGTTCTTGCACCATCCTCATGATTGTTGGTATGTTTGAGCTCATTGTTGCAGCTGTTGTGTAAATCCATCTCACTGAGGATTTCCCTTGTTTTTACTGAGCCTCTACTCTACCAAAAATGATGTCCTTTTCTAGCGATTGGTCTTTCCTGATGACATGTCCAAAGTAAGCGGGTCAAAGTCTCGCCATACTTGATCCTAAGGAGCATTCTGTTTACATTTCTTCTAAGACTTGTTCAGTCACCTAACCCTAGCCATGGTCTTTTTAATCGCCTCATATGCATGCAAAAGCTAGACAATGAAAAGGGTAGCTAGAAGAAAAATTGATGCCTTCAAATCCTTAGTGTAGATAAGAAGGAAAAAATAACAGTTGTAGCTATATTTCACAGTTGCTTTTTAAAGAACTTGGGCTGAATTGTAATCATCTCTCAGTATTGGTCGTGGGCACCCATTTAATGAGAACCTCTTTATAATTTGTAGCACATTGTTAATTCACAGCAATTTATATCATTAAGGTCATTAAACTGCATTATTTGCTATGGGCTATAGAAGAGAATGCTAATACTTTAAGCTCCCTGATACCACAAGAGAAGTGATGTTGTGTTCCATTTCACTGTATCTTATTTCTTGCCTTTTTAAAAACCAGACATCCTTATCTTCAATGAATTTTTCAGTTGTTTAATTTTTTTTCATTTGTTAAAGTATGTGTAGAAGTACCTTTTGATTTGAAAACAAACTTACATTTAAATGCAAACATTAGTAATATTGTTTTATTTCATTCCACTAATTATTGAAAAAGTAATATTTCTACTTTGATTCCCTTCTCACTTTCCCTGTGTCAGCAAAGTGAACGTGGCCTCATAAACACAGCTCACAGAAGCAAATATGTTTAGCTGTGTCAGATTCCATTGGTTTCCAGAGAGCTTCAGACAAGGAACATAAAAAAGGGTGACAGTTTCAGAAGCCACTAAAATTTTATACTTGGCTTTGTGGGTGGGATTAACGCATTTTAGCAAAACTCAGTAAAAAATGCCGGCTGTTCGGCCGTCTGCCTGTCACAGCCATCAAAACTCACCAACACGTCAGCCCTCCTCATAAACAGTAAGTATATTATAAAACCGTTTATAGCGGTTATAAAAATATTTTGACTATTTTACCCAACTACCTGAGTAGGATACCTGATAATAGTTTTTTAAAAAAAGAAAAAAGATTCCCCTTTAGAGCCAGCCTTCCAGAATGGGGAAGATAGTGGTACAGTAAAGGAAAATGACTTTTCTACTAAAGTCATCTACTAAAGACAGCTGGCTTCCATCTGAAAGAGGTTGAGTATTTTACTGGGACAGAGTCCAAGCTGCTATCTGTCAAAAGCAATGGTGAGGCAGCTCTCCATAGAGATCATTTCCAAGTTGTCCTAACAATTAAAGAAAAAAAAAAATTTGCTGTAGAGTCAACTCTGACTCATGGCGACCCCATGTCCGAGTAGAACTGTGCTCCATAAGGTTTTCAGTGGTGGATTTTTCAGAAGTAGATCACTAGGCCTTTCTTCCGAGGCACTTCTGGGTGGACTCAAACAGCCAACCTTTCGATTAGCAGCCATTCATGTTAACTGTTTACACCACCCAGGGACTCCAGTCCTAATAATATCCTAAGCCTTAAAAAAAAAGTAGCCCTTCCTCCAGGGGGTGCAGCGCCAAGGAGCAGCAACTTGGGCTGGAGTTCAGCCCCACTTCCCACGGGCCGTGCGCTGGGCCTTGCACTTTTCTCCTCTGCATGAATCTCCTCTACCTCTTCTATCCCATATGCCCACCTGTTTACCAAACATACTCTGCTCTTGATGCCAGCCACAACCCCAGACGCTAGTCCTTATTTCATGTATATGGACAAAAAGACCTTCCCCAATAACTTCAGGCGTTTCTTCAAGGGCATTCTCTTGCACGAATAGACTCAGCTTATTGAAAAATATTCTGGCATTCACTGAAAGTAAAAATAGATGACTCCCAAATTTCTTTGGGATTTCCCAGAGGTCTCTGTGAGGTGAGTGACTTTTAATACTGTCTTCTGAAAATGTGTATGGGCCAAGAGAGGAAGAGGAAAGTATAGATTGTAAAGCACCAGTCCCAGGAACTCCTGGCTTAGTGTTATTCTAGTCAAAATTCTACCCAAGCTCCAGGACTCTTGCCAAGTTATATTTCTTGCCAAAAAACTTCCCAAGCCCTGAGAAGAAGGCTGAATACTAGGGCTATCGTCCCAGCTCTCATGCTGCCCTCAATCCAGCCATCCTGATCCTACTTGTGTACCAAATAAAAACTGAACTGTCTTCTGGATTCCTGTGTATTCCATCTCAAGAGGTCCATGTGTATAGTCACCCATTTACATTGCTGAAAAACGTATTTGCAATGAATAAATCGTTGATCTTGCAAAGATTGTATCATGAGATCTCTGGCATCATTTCTATCACCAAGGCCATATTTTCCAACTACCGATCCTTCTTCTTTGTTTCCAACTTTCACAGTCCAATCACCAGTAATATTCAGGGCATCTCAATTGTGTCAATTACCCATATGCAAGTTCAAGTTGAAGAAGAAGAAAATTAAAACAGGTCCACGAGAGTCAAAGTACGACCTTCAGTAAATCCCACCTGAATTTAGAGACCATCTCAAGAATATATTTGACGCATTGAACACTAATGATCAAAGTCTAGACGAGTTGTGGAATGACATCAAGGATATCATACATGCAAAAGGTGATTAAAAAGACAGGAAAGAAAGAAAAGACCAAAATGGATGTCAGAAGAGACTCTGAAACTTGCTCTTGAAAGTAGTGTAGCTAAAGTGAAGAAACTATGAAGTAAAAGAGTTGAACAGAAGATTTCAAAGGGCGCTGTGAGATGACAAAGTAAAGTATTCCGATGAAATGTGCAAATGTCTGAAGTTAGGAAACCCAAAGAGAAGAACACACTCGGCATTTCTCAAGCTGAAAGAACTGAAGAAAACATTCAAGCCTTGAGTTGCAATATTGAAGAATTCTATGGGCAAAATACTGAACGACATAGGAAGCATCAAAAGAAGATGGAAGGAATACACAGAGTCACTGTAATAAAAAGAATGGTCGCATTCAACCATTTCAGGAGGTAGCATGTGATCAAGAACCAACGGTATTGAAGGAAGAAGTCCAAGCTGCACTGAAGGCATTAGCGAAAAACAAGCCTCCAGGAACTGACAGAATAGCAACTGAGATGTTTCAGCAAATGGATGCAATTCTGGTGGCCAAGAAATTTTGAAGACAGCTACATGGTCAACCAACTGGAAATGATCCATATTTGTGCCCATTCCAAAGAAAGGTGATGCAACAGAATTTGGAAATTATTGAACAATATCATTAACATCACACATAAGTAAAATTTTGCTGAAGATCTTTCAAAAGCTGTTGCAGGAGTACTTCAACAGGGAACTGTCAGAAATTCAAGCTGGATTTAGAAGAGAATGTGGAACAAGCGATATCACTGCTGATGTCAGATGGATCTTGGCTGAAAGCAGAGAATAGCAGAAAGATGTTTATATATGTTTTATTGATTATGTAAAGGCATTCAACTGTGTGGATCATTACAAATTAGGGATAACATTAAGAAGAATGGGAATTCCAGAACACTTAATTGTGCTCATGGGAACCTGTACATAGATCAAGAGGCAGTCGTTCATACAGCACAAGGGGATACCGCATGGTTGAAAATCAAGAAAGGTGTGTTTCAGGGTTAAATCCTTTCACCATACTTATTCAATCTGTATGCAGAACAAAAAAATTCAAGAAGTTGGACTATATGAAGAAGAACACAGCATCAGGATTGGAGGAAGACTCATTAACAACTTGCAATACGCAGATGACAAAACCTTGCTTGCTGAAAGCGAAAAGCAAACACTTGCTTGAAGCACTTACTGATGAAGATCAAAGACTACAGCGTTCAGTACGGGTTGCATCTAACATGAAGAAAACAGAAATCCTCACAACTGGACCAATAAGCAACATCATGATAAATGGAGAAAAGATTGAAGTTGTCAACGATTTCATTTTACTTGAATCCACAATGAACACCCGTGGAAGCAGCAGTCAAGAAATCAAATGTTGCATCGGGCAAATCTACTGCAAAAGACTTCTTTAAAGTATTAAAAAGCAAAGATGTCACTTTGAAGATTAAGGTGCACCTGACCCAAGCCATGGTATTTTGAACCATCTCATATGCATGAGAAAACTGGACAATGAATAAAGAACACCAAAGAAGAATTGATGCCTTTGAATTAAGGTGTTGGCTAAGAATATTGACTATACCATTGACTGCCAGAAGAAGAAACAAATCTATCTTAGAAGCACAGCCAGAATGCTCCTTAAAAGTGAGGATGGCAAGACTTTGTCTCACATACTTTGGACATATTATCAGAAAGGACCAGTCCCTGGAGAAGGACATCATGCTTGGTAAAGTAGAGGGTCAGCGAAAAAGAGGAAGACCCTCAATGAGATGGATTGACACAGTAGCTTTAACAATGGGCTCAAACACAGCAATGATTGTGAGGATGGCACATGACCAGGCAGTGTTTCATTCTGTCGTACATAGGGTCCCTATGAGTCGGAACCAACTCTAAGGCACCTAACCACAACAATCTTCTGGAACTCCTTTTTCTCAACCCTCAGTAAACTTTTACCCCACATTCAAGGTCCAAATGAAGTGTCACCTCCTCTCTATCTTCTCCTGGCTTCCAGAAGCACAATTACTTCCTCCTTCCCTTTCTGTCTGCAGAACTATCTGTAAACTTATGTTACTGTCCTAGTCATAGAACATCATAGCAATCTGCTGACATGGCCATGTTCCCAGAAGGACTGAAACTGTTCAGGGCAGGAACTGTGTCATTGTACATCACATCCTTAAATCAAGTTAAAAAATACAAAGAAAAATAGAAAGAGAGAAAAGACAAAAGCAAGGAAGGAAGCTACGAAGGAGGGAAAGAAAGAAGAAGGATAGAGAGAGATTTAAGAATTGCTGAGAACATCTCACCTTTATTGTGTGCTTCAGTTTTATATAAAAGCCATCTTCTTTCCAGATGCCATTTTCATTCAGGCATACCTAAAATATTACAGTCAGATTATAGAATATAGGGTTTGCTCTCATGAGAATAAAATGCACCTACCTCCCAAAGTCAGTAATATACCAACCCTTTTGCTTATCATAGTGGATGGTGAGATGGATTTGGTTCTGAATCCTGACTCTGCCTTTTCCAGGCTATGTGATCTGCTTCCGAAGCCCCTGAACCTCCACTTGATCATCGTAACATGAGAATGGTAGCACCTACTCAGAGGGGCATTGTAGGGATTAAATGAGACAAGTAGGTAAAACTCAGACTCATAAAAGGAGTTGATATATATTCGTTTCTTTCTCTACTTTGGTTTCAGGCATTCAAGATCAGGAGTCAGAAGCCCTTTTTGTTTAAGTCCTGAATTGCTTCAGGCACCCAGCCACACAAGTCCATAATAATTTTTATCTCCAAGAAGCCCAGATTTTAAAAGCCTTAACAATTTTGATCAACACCTCCTAAACAAGAAGTTACATTTTCAGGCAAATCCATCTCCACTTACAGAATAGGGTCACTAATCTCTGTGATTAAGCCACGCTCAGTGTTGTTGTCTTAGAAGCCCATTTTCCCCTCTGGACGCTATCCTACCACCCTCCCCACCCTGCTCCTGTCTCCAGTCAGGAGAAATGCTACCAGATATGGTTAGACAGAGGTGAGCTTCTCCACCTAGTCAGCTGCTGAAGGAGCTCTGCATTCCAGGGAGCTGAGCAGCAGTAAAAACAAAAACATTGCCTGAGGTAAGGATTAAAAGCAAAGGGAAGTCAGGGCATGAAACAGGCTGTCCATTTGACTTCAGAGAGCCCAGACACCCTCTCAAAGGGCAGCTGCTGCGACCTCTCCTCTCTCCTGACAGCCCTGCCGCCTCTCTGGTTTTATTTGTAGTGCTTGCTGTCAGAGCAAAGGGTGAAAAATGGTTTAGGCAGTTGTGGGGGCGGGGGGTGGGGAGTGGGGTAGGGAGGAAGAGAGAGGAGGGAGTAGTATAACAGTAGAGAGAAAAGGAATTAAAATCTTATTAAATAAGAGAGGAGAACACTCTACTAAGAAACAATTTAAGCGAGAAAACAATTTAACTGAGGGTTATGAAGGGCTCCAAGCAGCAGCCTGAAGTTAGATTCTGAGCAGGCGAGGTGCCTCCTGACGCCTGTTCTAAACTCTCTGTGTGGGGTTATTGTCGGTGGAATTAGCTCAGTGAGGTAGAAGGACGGACAGCTCTAAGGTTGTGTAACCACAGGTCACTGAGCGGCCGAATCAATCTCTCTGGTGTCTACACACCTAGAACCAGAACAGCAACTATGACAGCAATCTTCTTTCAACACCGGGGAAGCGAAGAATGAAATCTAAAGGCTTCCAGTGTAATCATTGCCTTTCTCCCCCAGACTAGGACTCAATGATGGACTCAAGCTCAGAGTCCGTCTGGTTCATGTTGTTGTTGATAGCTGCCGTCAAATTGACTCTGATTCATGGTGATCTTATACACAACAAAACAAAACGCTGCTCAGTCCTGCATCATCCTCACAATTGCCAACATGTTCAAGTCCATTGTAGTTATTGTGCCGATCCAATTCACTGAGGGTCCCTTTCACCCTCACTGGCCCTCCGTGTCACCAATATGACGTCCTCCTCTATGGATTGGTCTTGATGACACATCCCCTGTGAACAAGTCAAAGTCTCAGAAAATATTCTGTGATCCACAGGGTTTTCATTGGCTAATTTTTGGAAGTAGATCTTCATGCCTTTCTCCTTAGTCTGTCTTAGTCTGGAAACTTGAATGAAATTTGTCCACCATAAGTGACCCTACCGGCATTTGAAATGCTGGTGGCATAACATGAAAAGCAGAATGGAAAGATTTTATCAGATAATATAGGAGGTAGGGAAAGATTTTTTAAATAAGACATAAAAAGCATGAACCATAAAGGAAAAGATTGATAAATATAACCACATTAAAATTAAGAACATCTGATCTTCAACAGCTATCAATAAGGGAATGAAAAGGTAAGCCAGAGAGTGAGATAAGAGATTTATAATTTACTCCTACTCATATCTTGAATGTATTAAAAAAGAAAAACGCCTCCAAATCAAAAAGAAAAAGACAAACCACCCAAAAGAAAAATAAACAGGACACTTGAACAAGGACTTCACAAAAGAGGAGGTACATATGGTCAATACACATTTGAAGAGCTGTTCGACTCGTTGGTAAGAAGGAAAATGCAAATTAAAACCACTTTGAGATGTCACCACATCTCATCACCACATATAGACAAGTGTATGGATCAACAGTAATTCCAATACACTGCTGGGAAGAATGTAAGTTGGCAAGATCATTCTGAAAGACAGTCTGACATAATCAACTAAAGATGAGCATACATATACACTATTGTTGCGATTAGCTGACGTCGAGTCATCTCCAACTCATGGCAACTCCATGTACAACAGAGGAAGGATTACCCGATCCTGCAGCATCCTCAAAATCTCCAGCATGTTCAAGTCCATCCTTGTGGCTCTTGTGCCAATTCATCTTACCAAGGGTCTCTCTCACCCTCATTGTTCCTCTGTTTCACCAAACGTGATGTCCTCCTCTAGCGACTGGCCTTTCCCAATGACCAATAAGAAGCAAGCAATTCAGATACTGTTCTGTTGTGATCCATAAGGTTTCATTGTCTAAATGTTGGGAATAGATCTCCAGGCTTTTCTTCCTAGTCTGTCTTGGTCTGGAAGCTCCACTGAAACCTGTCCACCACGGTGACCCTGCTGGTATTTGAAATACTGGCGACATAGCTTCCAGTATCATATGACACATAAGCCAATACACTATCACAAACTGACAGACAGTTGGTGGAATATAACCCTGCAATTCTTGTCCAAGGTACATGACCAACAACTACTCCTTCACATGTACAATAGGAGACCTGTACAAAAATATTCACAGCAGAGACCTACCCAAATGTCTGCTGATAGTGAAAAATAGAGATGTGCTCATACAATGGACTATGTAACAATGAAGATGAGCCACCACTATGAACAACTATATGGATGAGTCACACAAACTTCATTTTGAATCAAAGAAAGTCAGGTCCAAAAGAAGATAAGCAAACATATTGATGGTAAAAGAATAAAGAGAAGCAAGGAAGTGATTGCCATAAAAGTCTGGAGAGGGGTTGCCTTTAAGGACTAGGGAGTGAGATGTGATTGGAAAGAGGCATACAGAGGTCTCTAAGGTTGTGATAATGTTCCATTTCCTGACCTGAGTGCTCGTGACAAGAGTACTTGCTTTATTACAATTCACTGAGTTGTACATTTATGACTTATGCACTCTCTTGTGTGTGTTGTATTTCACAATAAATAAATGCTTTTTTTAAAATGATGCTCAGGACAAACTTATAATTCTTCTGGGAAGATTTTTTACATCCCATCTACAAAGTAGGTTTTGCATAAGCCTGTCCCTAAGGTAGTATGGGGCTGTGGGCAGAATGCCCGTGCCCAATCACCTTTCTCCGCTCAGGTTTTTCAGATGAATTCTGGTTAAAAATAAACAGCAGTCAGACTAAGCCTTTAAAAATGTAAGTCAGTCCATCAACAGATGAATGGACAAATAAGATGTACTATTACATACAGTGGTGTGGTGAAATGAGTTCCTTTATGTGGCCTTTTGCCTTGGTTCTTTGGTAAAACAGCTTGAGTGATTTTTTTTCCCCTAATCCCTAAGGAGTTATCTTTGCCCTTGTTTTCTACCCCAGAGGGTTTGTTAAATTTCCTGGGTAAACTGTAAACAACTCATGGTTTGATACTTTTTATCTGGCCCCAGGCTACAGCCTGCACTGTGATTGGTATGCACCTTGTAAGGACTGGTCAATAGACTATGCAAATGAAGTGTCTGTGGCCTACCGAGAAAGGATTGGTTAGTCCATGGCCTTGGTGGGTGGGACATGCCTTGAAATCGATGAGAAGTTTGTGTATATAAGAAGCTGATCCCGTAGAGGTTTTTTGAGACAGAAAAAAGCAGGAAGAGAAGCAGCAGGAAGAAGCACAGGAAAAAAGCAGCAAAGAGAGAGGAGGCAAGGAACCTCCTAAAAGAGCTGTAACATGGGTCAAAGGCTGTAACACTGAAGACAGCAAGAGGCCTGGAAGGGTCCTGTGGCAGAGCTGGTGGCAACAGACAGCCGGGCCAAGAGAAGCCTGTCCTTAGGGGGCCAAGAGGGATCCGTCCTCAGGGGACCCAGATAAAGCCAGCACAGCTGAGAGGACCTGAGACAGCTGTTCTGCACTGAAAAAGGGAGACTTTGCCTACATGCTTCCTGATCCTGATCTTGGGTTGTAGCCTGTTGATCTTAATCCTGAGTTGTACCCCATTCCTTAATAAACCACTTAGCTGTAGGTATGGTCTGTGAGTTCTGTGTGGCCACTACAACAGATTATCGAACCCAGAAGAAAAGTAAAGAGTGCTGTGTGAGGAATGGCTGGTGTCAGAATTGGTAAAAAGGTTTTGGAGTGGAGGTATGTCTGACCTCCACCTCACAGGGATTAGCTTTGGGCTGATCCTGGTCATTATCCCCCTGATGTTAGACAGATTCTGACACTTACTATTATTAATACCACCATTTTACAAATGGAACATTACTCAGCCTTAAACAGAAATAAAGTTCTGATACAATAATGTATGAGCCTTGAAAACATTATGCTGAGTGAAGTAAGTAAGTCACAAAAGGACAAATACTGTATGATCTCACTTACATGCAATACCTAGAATAGGCAATATATAGAGACCAAAGTTTATCGGTGGTTACTGGGTCAGGCAGATGGGAGGGAAAAGGGGAGACTCATTGCTTGGGGGACACTGAGCTTCTCTGAAAAATGATGGAAAAATTTGGAAACAGTTGATGATGATGGTTGAACAACATGATAAGTATAATTAATGTTACTGAATTGTACATATGAACACTGTTGAAATGGCAAAAGTTTTGTTACATATATATTTGTTGTTGTTGTTAGCTGCTGTCTTAGTTATCTAATGCTGTTATAACAGAAATACCACAAGTGGATGGCTTGAGCAAACAGAAATTTATTCTCTCACAGTCCAGGAGGCTAGAAGTCCAAATTCAGGGTGCTGGCTCCCAGGGAAAGCTTTCTCTCTCTGTCCGCTCTGGGGGAAGGTCCTTGTCATCAATTTTCCTCTGGTTGAGGAGCTTCTCGGCACAAGGATTTCAGCTCCAAAGGACGTGCTCTGCTCCCAGCTCTTCTTTCTTGGTGGTAGGATGTCCCTCTCTGCTCACCTCTTTCTTTCTTTCTTTTTTTTTTTTTAATTTATTGTACTTTAGATGAAGGTTTACAGAGCAAATTACTTTCTAATTAAACAATTAAGATACATATTGTTTTGTGACACTGGTTGCCAACCTCACGACATGTCAACACTCTCCCCTTCTCAACCTCAGGTTCCCCTTTACCAGCTTTCCTGTCCCTTCCTGCCTTCTCGCCCTTGTCCCTGGGCTGGTGTGCTCATTTAGTTTCATTTTGTTTTATGCACCTGTCTAATCTTTGACTGAAGGGTGAACTTCAGGAGTGACTTCGGTACTGAGCTAAAAGAGTGTCTGGGGGCCATACTCTAGGGTTTTTCCAGTCTCTGTCAGGCCAGTAAGTCTGGTCTTGTTTTTTTTGTTTTTTGTTTTTTTTTTTGGTGAGTTAGAATTTTGTTCTATATTTTTCTCCAGCTCTGTCTAAGACCCTTTATTGTGATCCCTGTCAGAGCTGACAGTGGTGGTAGCTGGGTGCCATTTAGTTGTGCTGGACTCAGTCTGGTGGAGGCTGTGGTAGTTGTGGCTCATTACTCCTTTAGACTAATCTTTCCCTTGCGTCCTTGGTTTTCTTCATTCTCCCTTGCTCCAGACGGGGTGAGACCAGTGGAGTATCTTAGATGGCTGCTCACAAGCTTTTAAGACCCCAGATGCTACTTACCAAAGTAGAATGTAGAACATTTTCTTTATAAACTATGTTATGCCAATTGAGCTAGATGTTCCCTGAGACCATGGTCCCCACAGCCCTCAGCCCAGTAATTCAGTCCCTCAGGAAGTTTGGATGTTTCTATGGAGTTTCCATGACCTTGCCTTGGTCAAGTTGTGGTGGTTTCCCCAGTATTGTGTACTTCTTACCCTTCACCGAAGTTACCAATGATCTATTGTCTATTTAATGTTTTTCCCTCCCCACCCCTTACCCCTGGTAATCATCAAAGATTGTTTCTTTTTGTGTGTAAAACTTTTCATGAGTGTTTATAATAGTGGTCTCATACAATATTTGTCCTTTTGTGATTGACTTATTTCACTTAGCGTAATGTCCTCCAGATTCATCCATGTTGTGAGATGTTTTGCAGATTCATCATTGTTCTTTATTGTTGCATAGTATTCCATTGTGTGTAGATACCATAGTTTGTTTATCCGCTCATCTGTTGATGGGCACTTAGGTTGCTTGCATCATTTTGCTATGTGAATAATGCTGCAATGAACATGGTTGTGCATATGTCTATTCGTGTGACAGCTCTTATTTCTCTAGGATATATTCCTAGGTGTGGGATTGTTGGATCATGTTTTTCTATTTCTAGCTTTTAAGGAAGTGCCATATCATTTTCCAAAATGGTTGTACGATTTTGCATTCCTACCATCAGTGTATAAGAGTTCCAATCTCCCCACTGCCTCTCCAACATTTATCTTCTGTTTTTTTGATTTGTGCCAGTAATGTCTGGGTGAGATGGTCTCAGTGTGGTTTTCATTTGCATTTCTCTAATGGCTAGTGATGGTGAGCATTTCCTCATATGTCTGTTGGCCACTTGAATCGATCCTCTCTTTTATATCTGATAAGAGATTGAGTCAAGGTACAACCTAATCCTGTAGATTGAGTCCTGCCTCATTAACATAACTGTCTCTAATCCTACCTAATTAACATCATAGAGTTAGGATTTACAACACATTTGGATAATCACATCAGATCACAAAATGGTGGACAACCACACAATACTGGGAATCATGGCCTAGCCAAGTTGACACACATTTTTGGGGACACAATTCAATCTGTAACAGTTGCCATGGAATTGATTCCGACTCATAGTGATCCCACGTGTTGCAGAGTAGAACTGCTCCATAGGATTTTCAAGGCTGTGACCTTTCAGAAGTAGATCACCAGGCCTGTCTTCTAAGGTGCCTTTGAATGGGTTTGAACTGCCAACCTTTTGACTAGTGGTCAAGCACTTAATAGTTTGTGCCAGAGTAAGTCAGATCATGTCACTTCTGTGCCTAAAAGCTTCCAGGGGTTCCCCATTTTACTCAGAGGAAAATCCAAGTCATTCAGTGGTCCCTAAAGCCATAAAAGACCTGGGACCCAATACCACCCTCACCTCTCTGAGCTCATCTGCTGACCCCTGTCCAGCCATAGCTGTCCTTCATACTGGCCATGCAGGCTCCCACCCTTCCCTGGCCAGCCCTTCTGCCCAAAAGCTCTTCTCTCAAATATTCACATGGTTCACTTTCTCACCTCCTTCAGGTACTGGATCAAATGTCATTTCTCAAGGAAGCTTACCCTTTCATTTTGCTTGGAATTTTAACTCCTCTTTCCTACACTCCCCATCTCTTTAATCCTTCTTTTTTATCTATAGAACTTTCTAACATGCAATAAAATTTACTTTTTTACTAGTATTTATTATCTATCACCCCCATAAGCTCCATGAAGAAAGCGATATTTGTTGTTTTTCTTCATTCCTGTATCCCCCACACCTAAAAGAGTGTCTGGCATGTAGTAACATACAGTAAATATATGCTAAATGAATGAGTGAATGAAGGAAGGAAGGAACCAATCTATCAAAAGCAACTTGAAAAAAAATAAGAGAGGCAGCTACCACCAAGGGAACAATATGCAGACTGAGATAATGCAAAGGATCAGATTATCAAATCAGACACCTAACAACCAGAGATCCTACCCAGTATCAAGCTTTACCAGTCATTCCTGAATACAAGTACTCAGGAGGCACAGGTGAGGCAGGCAGAGGTCTGAGACCACCATTGCAGCTCTCCAGGTCCTTCTCAGCACGTGGGAAGCTCTCTGGCTCAGATTAACACGTGATGTCTCTAAATAACTTGTAGAGTTCACATCACTTACAGAAGAGCTCCATGTCCTTTACAAACATTCATTTTACTCACATAGTTTATATGGTATTTTCCAGGTAGCTACACTCTGTAAATCCACACATACCATGGTGAGAAGCAATTCTAGGTAACCAGATACATCCCACTAAAAACTTTCCATAGACGAGGACTCAGCTGCTAGTAAATACCATTAGTTTGTCTGCCAGAGGATCTATCATTATCAAGCTTTCAAACTGGACTGGGTCCTCAGATTTCCTTAATTCCTGGGGACATTTCCCTCCCTCCCCCATGTTCCCATAATAAGGGAGAAAGAATGGATTGCAGACCTGCTGCTTAAACCTTTCCTTCTAAAACATAAAAGGAACATGGGGTTGGAGCTACGAAGAAGCTATTCCTAGGCCATTTGAAATGGGGGGAAAATTATAGAAAAGAAGGCAATTAGAACAGATCAATGTCTATTCTGGATCCAGCTAACTGTCTCATCTCCCTACTCCTCCTCCCTTCCCAATGCCTCCTATGACCTCATTGTGAGAGTATAAGGGTCAAGGGTCATTATTCCAAAAAGTTGTGTCCTGGGGATGGCTCTGGGTTTCTGAGTATTGTTTAACAATTAAACACTTGTTTTAGAACCTTCCAGAATCGTGGATGATTCCACTTCCCAGAGAAGACCATTCTTTAATTGTGTACCATCACAATATGGGAATCGGAAACAGTGACTAGACAGCTGTAGTGGCAGGCAAGGCAACTTCAAAACTTGGTGTTTGAGTCAACTCAGAATCTCGGGGGTTCTGACTTAGAAATGTCTCCATCCCACTAGACAACACACTTTTGAAGACCGGTACAGTGTGTTGCTGCCTGTTGTGTCGTGAGCTCTCGCCAGTGTTTGGCACTTAGTTGGGTGACAAACAGAAGGAAAGGCCAAGAACCCAGGTGCCTCCCTGGGCCATAAGCCCACTTCCACGGCCTCCAGGAACAGGCCCAGAGGCCTTAGCCCACAGGGCAACTTCGAGTTCTTAGGATGTGAGCGCAAGAGTAAGCCATGCTACAGAGAACCCCAAATACTCCTATGGAGCACTTCCCTTTATGTCAGGAGGGTCCCCTGGGGGAATCCGGAAGAATTGGATAGTGATATGTCTAGTCAAGACTATAGGCCAACTTAGCGGCCTGACACAGACTGAAGAAACCCCAAGAGTATGGCCACCGGACAGGCTTTTAGCCCAGTAATGAAGTCACTCCAGAGGTTCACATTTTAGCTAAAAATTAGACAGACTCATAGGACAAAACGAGACTAAAGGGGCACACCAGCCCCAGGGCAAGGACTAAAAGGCAAGACGGGACAGGAAAGCTGGTAATGGGGAACTCGAGGACAAGAAGGGAGAGTACTGACATGTCATGGGGTTGTTAACCAATGTCATAAAACAATATATGTACTAATTGTTTAATAAGATGCTAATTTATTCTGTAAACCTTCATCTAAAGTTCAAGGGAAAAAAAAGACTACAGGCCAGAGTGGGCAATGATCTCACGTGAACACAATACCCTTGCAAACCTCTGAGGACACCTGCCCAGAGATGGAAGCCTTTTTCCTCCCCTTTGAAGACTTGTGGAACCTTGGCAAGACCTCCCAGCCTGCCTTCCTTCAATCTGGCTTGGAATGGCCTCAAAGGAGAAGGGAAGAATGGATGAGTGTGAAGAAGACAGAAGAGAAAAAAACAGACTTCTTCTGCATTGGTGTTCAAAGAAACATATATAGCTAGTCCCTGCACACATCAAGAAGGAAAAAAAAAGAAACACTTCCATGTGTAAGTTGCTCCTTAGCAATGAAGCAGCCATTTCTGGAAACGGCCCTCGCTCTTTCAGACACCAAAGTAACCCTTCACAAATGATGGCATCTCTGCTCTGATGTTGCCCTGGTGCCCAGGGAAAAATGCAGCTTCTGAAAGCCCTCGCCTAACCAGGGGCTGTACGTGAAGGGTGCCCCAATTCAGTGACATCAGATGTGTTTACGACCAGTCTCGCTTTTAACATAGCAGCCATCTACACTATGTGATCTCAGAGGCTCAGGATAAAGCAAGCATGACCCCCCGCCCAATACTTCCATCTGCCAGCTGGTGCCTCAAGTTAGGCTTCATTTCTGCAGCTTAAGGCTTTGTCAGTTCTGCTCAAGCTTAACTGCCATATTTGAGGACAAAGTTTTTAGCACCTAGAATCGTGCAGGTCAACATCTCTAGAGTTCACACTCCCTAATACAACTCTTTCATTTTGTACAGGAGGACATTGGAGCCCAAAGAGGTTAAATGACTTACCTGACCTCACAGGACAGACTGGTGGCCAGGCCAGCACCAGGCCTGTGGTTCCTCATTCCCTGTCCAGGGCTCTTTCTACTGTGGATATCTTGGCTTCAGTGTCAATGAATTAATGAGAGCAGAGTGAAGGGAAAGGCAAGTAAGTGGGTATTGGATTCCTGAAGTAGGTAGAGAGGGGCAGAGAGAAAATGCGTAGACCCAGTTCACAATTTTTGCCTAGGGCTATACTTTTATACGTTTAATATATGGTAATAATAATAATAGAGCCACTCAGTCATTCTTTTCTTCCAAGGGACTAAATTCTGCTCTTTTCAATGGTCAGATAGGAATGATATTTGAGGGCAATGACATTCCATATACATGATGCCCTTGATGTCCCAGGGTGCATCTTCCCGGGGGTTATAATTCTTTAGCTGACTTCCAACCTACTCCTGGTTCCCACACCAATGACTTACACCCAAGAGTGTATATCTATTATAATTGCTACCTAAAGAGAATAAAAATTACAGATAAGTAATTTTCTTTTCCTAATCTAGCCCCCTGGAGGCATTTTAGCAGCTAATACGGGTGATGACAGGCATTTCTGCTATAATTTATACAATTTCATTTTTCTTAATCATGGATTCCAGCTCTCTACGTCACCTCCTTGAAATGGAAGCAGATTTTTTTTTTTTTTTTGGTCACTACTTTTACATTTGTGGTCTCTCTTGCAAAGGGCTTTAAAATGTTCACACAATTATGAGAAATTCAGATTAACATCTTCTCTGAAATGGCTTTCCTCTAATTACTTGCGAATCCTCTTAAAACAATTTATAAAGCATGAATTTAGGTGCTTCAGTGGGACACTATATTTTGAGTATTTAAGAAAATGTGAAAAATTAATAAGTGGATCTTTGTAGTTATTGGTCTCAGTAGAGAAACTGGAGATTTAGAATGTGTATTTAAAACAATTGTATGGTACAGCATAGAAAAGAATTTAGACAATGCTTTAGAGTGGGTTCAAGTAACTTATTTTTGTGCTTCCCATTTCTAACACAATACCTGATGCATGGAAGGATGTCAGTAAATATTGATGATTTGCAATTGATATAATTAAGAGGTCATCAAATATTGCGGTATTCCCATCACCACCCTTAACCTCCCGAACTCCCCACCTATTCCTTCAAATCCAGTTCAGTCCTGAGGAATACAAGTAAAGCTAGTGTTCCCCGATCAAGACAGTCCAGATACTTTGGTACAGTCCTGGTCCATCCGAAATCTAGAACTATGCTGGCCACGCCATCAATGAATTATGAAATCAATTTAGTGGATCAACAACCAGAATTTTGTTTAAACGGAAAGGAATACAATGGAATGGAATGGGACAGATCAGAGTGCATCTCACATAGTAACGATGTATTGCTTTGTGAAAGTGTGTTTCCTTGTGTACAATGGAGCCTAGGGTATACTGTAAAATGTATCTGTTCTTGTAGTTCAGAAAGAGTTTGACAGCTGCTGTAGTGGGTTGAGTGGTGGCCCCTAAAGGATATGTTCACATCTTAATCCACTGAACCTATGAGTGTTATCTTATTTGGAAAGCTGATGTTTGCGGATGTAATTACATCAAGGATTTTAAGACGAGGATATCATTCTGGATTATCCAGGTAGGCCCTAAATCTAATGATGTGTGTCCTTATAAGATGAAGGCAGAGGGAGATTTAGGACAGACTGATGAGGAAGAGGCAATGTGGCCACAGAGGCAGAGATTCGAGTGATGCGGCCTCAAATCAAGGAATGCGGACAGCCGCCAGAAGGTGGAAGAGACGAAAAGGATCTTATCCTAAAGCCTTCAGAGAAAGCATGGTCCTGCCAACAACTTGATTTCAGACTTCTGGCTTCCATCACTATGAAAGAATAAATTTCCATTGTTTTAAGCCAGCCCGTTGGTGGACATTTCTTACAGCGTCCACAGGAAACGAATACAGCCACTGAGCCAAACTCCGGGGTGCTCCCAACAACTCCAGCCCAGCCTTGTCCCATCCCAGTCAACACTGAAATCCCAAAGGGACCTGAAGAGTTAAATCCACTCTTGTCTACAGTTTACTAATATTTTTAAAAAGTCATGCCTTTTTATGAGAAAAGTAAACATTCAAGGCCCCAGAATCTGCTACATCCCTGGGGAGAGGAAAAAGAATCCTACACACTCACTCCCAGACACACAGACACACACACACACAGACACACATACACAAACAAAATAAAGACAAACCTCAGCGTATTCTTTTCTGACAAGGAATCTTTATTAAGCTTCATTTCCTGTGCAATAGGTAGTTGTTTTTTTGTTCTTAATATAAATTTCTATTAATAGCTATGCTTTTTCAAACTTCAGCGATGGATTAGAAAATCACTATTTCAGACTTTTCCCTGGCCATTAAGGCCAACCAGAAAAGGAACTTGACAAGAATGAGGAAAGATGGCTCATCTAATAGTAAGATTATTGTCCATTCTCCCTGCATTCTTTCCCAGGACAGCCAAAAGGAGAGTGTGTCTAGAAATGTCCGTATTTCCATCACTGTAGGACATTCTACCTATTGCCGGCTACACCCACAGGCCTTTAGCGAAGAGATCCAAGCTACATAGCATATACTTTAAATGGAGCATGATAAATGGAATTATAGATGCTCATAAATAATCCATTGTACTATTTGCATCAGTAGTAATTAGTGCAATGAATTGCCAAGTCCTACCACAGCTTTGAGCTACAGGCTTTCTCTGGCTCTTCTCCAGGTTCACGTAAGGACCACAGCTCATACCATTTCAAGTAACCAACACCCAGGTGAACAACACAGGGCGAGACATCCCACTTCTCATTCATTCAAAGAGTCATCATCTGAATGACTCTTTGCACTACTATTAGAAGACCTAGTA
This sequence comes from Trichechus manatus latirostris, assembly GCF_000243295.1. Taxonomy (NCBI): domain Eukaryota; kingdom Metazoa; phylum Chordata; class Mammalia; order Sirenia; family Trichechidae; genus Trichechus; species Trichechus manatus. The sequence goes on from NW_004444159.1 coordinate 1,495,139, forward strand.
CTACGCCCCTGACTCATGGTGTCCCAATATGTACAAAGGAACAAAATACTGTCCAGTCCTGTGCCATTTCCATGACTGGCTGTGAATTGAATTGTTGTAATCCATAGGGTTTTCACTGGCTGATTATCAGAAATAGATGACCAGGCCTTTCTTTCGTGTTCATCTTAGTTTGGAAGCTCCTCTGAAACCTGTTCAGCATCGTAGCCACATGCAAGCCTCCAATGACAGACACACAGTAGTCACTCAATAAATACACTGAACCTAATTGAGTTATATATTTTGAGAAGGCAGTAGAAACCATATGTTAAGGGTAATTATCAAGTGGAAAAAATAGGAGAAGAGGACACAAGATAAATTGTGTCAAAACCATCAGCTAGCTCAATGCATTTCTGACTGCTGTGCCCTTTTCCCCTTACATCTAAAAAAATCAAGACAAACTAGATTTTCAAAGTGCAAGGCCTCCCTCCCCTAACAGTAAGTTGGTTGAAGTTCAAAGGCTCTCGCCAGCCGTAATTCCCTCGATCCCCAGCACACCATGGCAAATTGAAATTCACTGGAGACTCTCAGGCCTTGTGAAGACAAACCATCCCTCATCAAAGAAATGTTGGCATTGATGAATTGCTCTCTTCATACTCATGACACTGTCTGTAAAAGTGATTTGTGTCCATTAGGGTGGCTGTAAAAGATGAAATGAGAAGCCCTCAGGAGTGAACTAAGACAAAGAGGAGAGAATGCTGGCATCAGTCAGAACTCACCCAGAGTGGGCACGAGGCAAGTGCATTCATGGTGGTGTCTCAGGTCCAGGAGGAGCTCAGAATTGGAGGGATCCATTTTTAAAATTAACACTCTTTTGGTCTTTTGTAGGAGTCCCTGGGGGGTGCAAACAGTTAACCCACTCAGCCGCTAATCAAAATGTTGGAGGTGCAAGTCCACCCAGAGGTGCCTCACAAGAAAGGCCTGGCAATCTACTTCCCAAAAACTCAGCCATTGAAGACCCTATGGCACACAGTTCTTCTCTGACACACACATAGAATAGGCAGGAGTCGGACCTTTGAGGCAAACAGTAGGAGAGAGCAGAGTGTAAAGCTTACAAGCACAAGTTTTAGAAACAGTCTTGGATTAGAAGGCTACCTGCCCGTGATGGACTATGTAAACTTAAGCGGTGACTTAACTTCCCTAAGCTTCATGTTTCCTTTCTATAAGATTAAGATAATGCCAAGCTTCAGGTCATTGTAAGTATTGAGAAAATGTCTGTAACATGCTTAGCACAGTAACAACACAGGGCTCATAAATAGTTCCAATTTTTAAATGCAACCCTGTTCTCAGCTACCCTGGGTTCACTGTAGCCTAGAAGCATCTAGAAAAAGGTATGTTACGGTCAGTTTTCTTCAGATGCAAATTACCACATTTCCTCAGGGAGAATGAAACTAGTAAACCAAGTTTCCTCCGGCCCCGCCTACACACTGCCACCAGCTCCCTAAGCTAGGAGCTCCAGTGCTACATCTTCTTGGCTAAAACAATCCTCTGAGACCCGTCCCACAGCTCCTCCCACTACCCCAGCCCCCACTGATTAACATTTCATTCAAGGCAGTGAAGCAGAGAAGAAAGAGTGTGCATTTAAGAATCCCCCTGGACCTGGGCTCAAATGCTAGTCCTGCCACTTAATAACAGGTGATTCTAGCATGTTTCTTAATTTCTCGAAGCCTCAATTTCCCCATCCATAGAAAAGAAATGGTTGTGGTTGTCGAGTTGATTCAGACTCATGGTGACCTCATGTGTGCAGAGTAGAACTGTTCCACAGGGGTTTCAAGGCTGTGAACTTACTGAAGCTGATCACCAGGTCTTTCTTCAAAGGAGCTTCTGGGTGGGTTCGAACCACCAACCTTTCAGCTAATAGTTGAGCACTTAACTGTTTGGGTCACCTAGGGGACTCCAGGAAAGGGGTAACTGCCCTTATTTCGGGACAGTTGTTTTAGGGATTGAAGACTATGATGTCCTTGAAAGCCAAGTGCCTAGTACAAAGTAAGCACTCAATAAATTTTAATTTTTCTTTCTTTTCCAGTCTTATTCCAAACCTCGCTTCCATCCATCCCATATTCCACTCAAGCTAGGTGTTACCCTTAAATGCCCTTGGCATCTCTCCTTGCCTTTGCTCACACTGCACATTGTTCCTGGAGTGCCAGCCCCCATTCCTAAATATCCAAATCCTACCCATTCTTCAACACTCAGGTTAATCACCATCTCTCCCATAATGCCTCCTCTGCTCCCAGCACAAGTAATCACGACCTCTCTGAGATTCCTGGATATTTGTCTATGGCTTTCGTATAACCCTTCACATTGTATTTGGAACCATTTCTCTAAGTCCTGTCTCCCCAAAAGTGTCAACTCCCTGAGACTACATTCTCCATCAATTCCTTCTTGCATAATGCCTTATAGGCCTGGCACACCTCAACTGCTCAGAAAATATTTGTTGAATGAATGGATGGATGGCAAATAATGTGTGTTGGAAGAAAAGTTTACATGAAATATCTACGCTTGATTAACAAGTAAACAATTTAGATTAACTATCTGCACGGAACCTCAGTTTCTCTGCTTTCCACTTCACTTTGTATGTGTAAATAAAGGGGTATACATGTTTCCTAGTAAGTTTAAGAAGGTTTCCAGTAACTGCCTTCACTATTCCAAACATCTTACAGCCTCTCATTTCCTGTGAAAAGCCAATGAGTTAATTGTGCTACTTTTTAGCACTTGAAAGCTTTGGGGCGTTGTGTAGGACAAATCAAAGCAGTCAGTTATTTCATCAATTTGATGGTGGAAAATACATCAAAAATATCATCTGACTCTTGCAAACTTCTTAGTATTCTCCTAAATGTTTTTATGAATAATGTCCCAGAAATGCAAACCAAGCCTTGTAATGAGAAGTATAGAAAGGATCTCTGTTGCAAACCGCATAGCATCCACTCCAATTAGTTTAAGTAAAAAGATGTGATAGTTAATTTTGTGTCATCTTGATTGGAATACGGTGCCCAGTCCTTTTGGTTAAACACTAATCTAGACAAATAACTGTTAAATTATTTTGTAGATGTGATTAACGTTTACTATCAGTTGACTCTGAGTAAAGGAGATGACCCTTGTTAATGTGGGTTGGGCCTCATATAATCAGCTGAAGGCCTTAAGAGCAAAATCTGAGGTTTCTCAAAAAACAAGGTATTCTAATTCTAACTCACAAAAAAAAAAAAAAAAAAAAAA